>NW_027496109.1:0-170296 GCF_021521415.1 Bidens hawaiensis
AGGTTGTATAATCGAGACCCGGCCAGGGGCGCAGGTTCGAATCCCCCTGGTCCGGTTTTTGGTATTTTTTTATTCCTTTTAATTCTTTCATTTTTATTTGTTTAATCAAATGCATTATATTTACTTAAAACTTAAATTATATTAACACCTAATAATATTTACACTTGTTTAACGAACCAAACACTATTAAACTTTCAATAATAAATTCTCGTTAAACGTTTTTCAAGTATATATGTATGTATACATATATACATAATCAATTAAAAATATATACATTTATTTTTTATTTTTTCTATAATAATAATAATATCGACTTTTGAGATATTTAAAATTTATTATACGCAAATTTTATGAGAATCCTTTAACGATTCCAAATATATTAAACCCATGTTTGCTCCTGTGTTAGTTTGTTTACATTGGTTTAGATATTTATTTTTGTATATACTTTAATATCTAGGACAAATTGTCGGGACTTCTCGCGGAACCACCTAGTTGCTTTAATCGTTACAATCTCCTCGTTACCGTATTCCCTATTCCAAGTGAGTTCTTCATAACCCCATTTTAACGGGAGGATGTTATCCCATTTGCGATGACTTATCGCAAGGCGGAGGACGCCATGCCAGTGGTTCCGCTTGCTGCTCATGAGGGTCTGCCGTGGTTTCTGACCTTGACCGCCTCGCCTACTCCTCTGCGCCCCATACATGAGGGGGCGATGATGAGTGCGAAGATGAGCCGCTTGTGGCCGTTCCCTGACTTGGAGCCATATTATGAGAGGACCAACAAGAGTAAGTTTTGGTGGTACTCCTATTCTCTCTTTAATAAATGTCTGTTTTTTGACTTTTATTATTGTTTGTACAGGTGAGGGTTCCGCCTTCGATACTCTGTTGGACCATGAAGGAAGAATGATGGCGCGTCGTCCAATTGATCCAAGAGATGTGCCCTTTTTGGAACGCACCAGTGTTAACTTCTTATTTCCCACCGCATTCCGTCCGGAACCAGTAGTTTCCGAGGCGATGTATGCCAAAGGTGAGGATTACGTTTAAGAGTCCATCTAGAAAGGTGAGGGCATTCTACGACCCCGACCTGTGACTGCTATTACTTCCAGCGGAGTGGTCGTACTCTTTTCGTCTAGTGAAGAGTCGTCACTTTGCGAAGGAAGTTTTCCAGTTGATGCTATTAATGCCGTGGACTCAACTGCAGGTTTGACCCGCCAGAGAACCTCGTCCAGCCAAGCAGCGGATCAAGACGATGTTGACACTACTGCGGAAGGTAGGCGTCCCGCGCAGGATGATGTCACCGCTGAGGGTGGGCATCAAACTGCTGCTGCGGGTGCTTCCAATGCAGCCGGCAAACGCAAGGCTCAACCTGCTAGTTGCCCTATCGAAGAAGTCAAAAAGGCGGAAGCCTGCCACTGACTTGGAATCGCGCCTCCATCAGCTTGACTCGGAAGACCCTTCCTTGGGTACGTTAAATGTTCTTCTCATTCGTTAACTGTTATGGGTCAAATTTGTTTTTGACCAACTATTTATCGTTTGTCAGTAGCCCTGAACGATTTTTCTGAAGACGTTTCAGGTCTAAAGAGTTCAACTCCTCTTCCACTGCCGCCATCTCCGCCTCCCAATACTGCCAACGATCCCCGGATAACAGTCCTTGGGACACGCCTTGTTTAGCTCCTTGAAATCTATACACATCCGTCATGTCCCGTTACTTTTGGGAACGATAACTGGATTGGCGACCCAGGTCTAATATTGAATTGGACGAATGATTCCAGCCTGTAAGAGGTATTGAACTTGCTCATTCATTGCTTTTGTTTGTTCCGGACCCATCTTACGTTGTTTTTGGATGATCGGTGTAAACATCGGGTTTACCCTCAACTTGTGCTCCGCAATGTTCCGCGGGACACTAGTCATGTTCGCGGGTTACCATGCAAAGACATCAATATTCTTTGTTAACAACTGCTTCAGAAAAGTCCTTACTATCTCAGAGATAACAGGTCCAATTTTTACAGTCTGATCAGGAAACTTCTTGCTCAAAACCCATTTTTCTGGTTCAATCCTCAGAGATTGTTTTGGAATCTTGCTGGGTTTCGAGCTTTCTGTTGCAAAGCAATGTCGATTGACGTGAATTATTGCTACTCCGGTGCTAGTTGGAACTCCTACTGCACCGTGAGCCGTAGACGGATGAGCATTGAAGTCACCAATTGCCTCTCGTCCTAAGATGACGTCATGTTTCGACGTTGCAGGCAAAACTAAAAATTCGACCTCCTCGGTCCTTGAATGAATTCCATCACTCAAAGTGACTGGGAAAGAAATCACCCCTCGCGGGTGCATTATCTCTCCTGCAAATCCTGGCACAGGAGCATGGATAGGTTTCAGTCTTTCCTTGTCTTCTTCATCAAGTTGTTCAAAGCACTGTTCGTACTGATATCCGATGTACTACCAGTGTCAAAGAAAACATACTGAGAGCGGTAATGACCGAAGAGGGCAGTGATGATCTAGGGGTTTTTGTTTCTGGGACCTCCCTTGACTCGTGGAAAGATCACTAGCTCATTCTTCCACTCTTCCTCGTCGTATTCCCGCATCTTTCCTCCGACCTTTCGTCCGTCTTGAATCATGTGGACGTTTAAGTCCTTGACTTGTTTCTTGGTTGGGCCCTGGTTGTCCCGCATAGGAGCTTTACCGGTCCCAGGTTCCCATCTTTCACCAGGTGTGTGATTTTCCCGGACTTTATAGCTGCCTCAATTTCGCTCTTCAAAGCATTACATTCGTTCGTGTTATGACCGATGTCATTATGGAACGAACAATGTTTTTTGTTGTCGAGGAATGATCTTCTCGTGAGTGGTTGTGGTTTCCGGAAATTCACATTTTCAGTAGTGAGGATTTCTGCGGGAGTCTTTGAAAGAGGAGTCCACCTGTTAGGGCCTCGATTCGAGGGTCCTACCTTGTTCTTGTTGCCGATGAGAGATCTTGCATTAAATGGCTTTGATGCTTCCGTATTTGGTTGAAGTCTTGACCAAATTGGTCCCTTTGCTTGTTTATTGGGTCTCGGAGTTTGAAATTCAACTTTGAGTTTTTGTTTTGAATTATTATTCCCCAATATTTTTTCAGTGTTAGCAAACAACTTTGTCGCGGTCATAATATCGTCCCATTCTTTCGGCATTCCATCCCTACCAGTGAGTGTGCGGATTAACTCGTCACACCTGACATTCTTGCGGAAGGCACCGCGAAGCATGTCTTTGTTGATCCCGCCAATATTCAGACTTTCGTCATTGAACCTGGTGATAAAATCTTCTATTGATTCGTTATCACGACGGATAACATCCAAAATTTCTGACTGGTCGCGCGTGTGTTTCTTTTGCTGGCTGAACTGTTGTGAAAATTTCTTTACCAGATCATCCCAGCTGCAGATTTGACCGTCAGGTAACTTTTCAAACCACTCCTTCGCTGCCCCTGTTAGTGTCAATGCGAACATGTGACACCAATAAGGGAGCGTCCATCCGCTCACACCACCTACCGCCACGAAGTTTTGGAGATGATCACTTGGATCAGTCATGCCATTGTATTTACCCACTGATGTAGGTATCTTAGCATTGACAGGAAAAGGTGCTGTCGCAATGCTAGCTATAAATTTCGACTTCTCGGCGAAGGCCGCCGGACGGTATGGCTTGGGGAAATCTTCCTCAGCATCACTGTGATACTCGGTGTGGCAGACCACGTCTCGCGGACGACTGCTTCTTGCTCTTAAACTCATTCTGCTATCACCCGTGTAGAAACTGTAATCTCCCGGGTGATACGTTGAATCATAGCTGTCATACTCATCGAAGTAAGACGACATCCGCATGTCCATGCGAGGACGAGGGCGCAATCGTCGTGGTTCAACAAATTCTTGCTCAGTCTGTTGACTGTGACGGTTCTGACTTCCCCTCATCGTTGGAGGAGGAGAAAGAGATCTACGGGGAGATTCTTCATAATTCATAACGTGGGCGTGAAGATGTGCACTCCGCACTCTATGCTCATACGATGTGTTACACAGTGCCATATAAAATGTTACGATGAATAATCAAATATGCCATAATGTTTATACTATATCATAAAATGTATTAAACTCATATAAGCAACTTAAACACACGTTACTAACAAAAGTCACACGTATGACTTTTTTAACCGTCTATACCGGAGGTGGTGCAAGTGCGGTATCTATTATCTTATTCTCTAATTATACTATATATTAAAGGAAACTGTATTACTGTAAAGTAGAGTAATAACCTTGGCAAGTTCAGCCCCTTCACTTTTAAATTGTTTCAAGTTAGCTTTAAAGTTTTTAAAACGTTTTAGCTTGAATCCCTATTATTTTATTTTTTAAACTTTGTTTACTTAGTAATTTAGCCCTCAAGGTTTTCATGATTTTAAATTGTCTCATTACATTTTTTTTCTTTTTGTTATTATTTATAGATTTGAGTTATTGATTTTTTATAATGGTTAACATACAAAGTTTTTAACCTTTTTTACTATTCCGTTATGACATGTTTTTTTAATCTATGTCACGATGTTAAAACGGAGGTGTAGTTGTAATAAAGTACATAAGTTTGGTTGAAAATGAAGTTGTATTCATAATACTGTAATAGAGTGCCTTTTTTGTACCGTAACCTGTAAGCTATATACCAAGTGTCAGTTTCACATCGATACTGTAATGAGCCGAATTGATACCGACAATGCTTTTGATAAACTATTTTTTGTTGTTGTGTCAAAGTGATAATAGTTAATCGTTATGAGGTATTTGTAATTTTTTTGTATATCCATGTTTAAAAATATGGGTTCCCGAGCGTTGCATAAGACGATATAACTATTTATCCGTAATTCTTTCCGAGTTAACATGACCACACGATCTTCGTCCACATGTAAGGGCACCTCCAATGGTTTTATGTGGCCATGGTTTGAATTCCAAACAAAACACATATATTGGATGCCACCATTGGAGCTTGACAAATGGAAGAGATAGAAGAGAAATGGTTTGTGAATCCAAATCACTTTGAACCTGTACAACATGACCCACTTTAGCATACCAATTATTTTTCATATTCTATCTTCCAAGATCCAAGTATATTTTTCTTAATTTTTCATGTTTCAACTTCCATTAATACTAAGTGTCTTGGTTTGAATGATGACTTTTTTGTTTACCAAATTACAATAATGTCCTTGAAAATTGGGTCCATTGATATTATTTATTAATGCTAGTTGCGTGTGTTTAAGAGTAAATTTAAAAATTGACTAATAAATTTTGAAAGTTGACATTTTTAATGGGACAAATAAAAAAGGAAATATGGACACTTTTAATGAGACGGGAAGAGTATAGATTTAATGAACTTTTTTATTAATATTAATTTTATGTGTTTCTTTTAAAAGACATATATGAATATAGATTAAAAGTTAAATAAAGGGGAAATTAGATATTGATGTGGATGGTGAGTTGATAGTTTGAAAAAATGATTGTTTATTGTTCACTGGAGGAGAAATGAAATTTTAAAATATTGATTTGAAATCTGATGTGGTATGCTAATGTGTCAGTTTGAAACAAGGACTATGCTCTGACAATCAATAAATATAGTCGAATTTATTAGATATTTTTTCCTTCAACAATACCCGTGGAATCTCCAGTGACCTCGAAAATGTAGCCGTAAATATTATATTGATATTGCGTGTGGGTTTTAAATCATAAAAGAAAAAAAAATAAAAATCAAACAAACTCTTTCTTTGGGATCTACCACCTAACCCAACATAATAAAATGATTCTCTCCTTTCCTTGATCATCTAATCCAATCTAATCTAATCTAATCTAATCTTCCTTAGACTCCCAAAACAAAACAAAACAAAAACATGGGAACAGAACCCAGAAGATCCACCCTCGAACCATTACTCGACGAACCATCCACTCCTGAAACTGAAACCATACCGGAATGGAAAGATCAGATCACTCTCAGGGGTTTGGTTGTCAGTGCTTTGTTGGGGACTCTTTTCTGTATCATTACTCACAAGCTCAATCTCACCGTTGGGATCATACCTTCCTTAAACGTCGCCGCCGGTCTGCTGGGCTTCTTCTTTGTCAAGTCATGGACCACTTTTCTTCAAAAATTTGGCTTTTCGGCTCGCCCCTTCACTAGGCAAGAGAACACTGTTATTCAGACTTGTGTTGTTGCTTGTTATGGCCTTGCTTTTAGCGGTAATTTTCATGCTATTATCATGTTGTTCTGTACTGTAACTTATCTTGTATGTATGGTCAGTGTTGATGGAATTTGTATATAGTTTTTGAAATACACAAATATATAAAGTTTTCAATTTTGACCAATCAGGTGGCTTTGGGTCCTATTTGTTGTCAATGGATGAGAGAACATACAATTTGATCGGGGCGGATTACCCTGGCAATCGGGCCGAAGATGTTAAGAATCCAGGATTGTTGTGGATGATTGCCTTTATCTTTATCGTCAGTTTTCTCGGCCTTTTCAGTCTCGTTACACTTCGTAAGGTGATAATATCATATCTTTCGTTGAATTTAAGGTTTTGGGACTTGATTGCGTATGTATAATGTTGATTGTTCGTGGTATCAGGTTATGGTGATGGACTATAAGCTCACATACCCTAGTGGAACCGCCACAGCAATGTTAATCAATAGTTTCCATACAACTACCGGTGCTGAGCTTGCAAGGTACCCGTGACCACCGTATTCATTAACTTATTCAACTACTTTTGTGATGCCATCATGTCTTTTGTGCAGAAAACAAGTAACCTGTCTTGGGAAGTATCTAAGCATAAGTTTTGTATGGAGTTGCTTCAAATGGTTCTTTGGTGGTATCGGGGATTCATGTGGATTTGACAATTTTCCAAGTCTCGGTTTAACCCTCTTCAAGAACACGTAAGTTTGTTTTTCTTTTAAGGGATTTATTTTATTTTTTATTTCCTTTTGGTGATATAAAAGCAGACGCTGACATCATTTACTTATGCAGGTTTTACTTTGACTTCAGCCCTACTTATGTCGGATGTGGTCTAATTTGCCCACACATAGTCAACTGCTCGGTCCTTTTCGGAGCCATAATTTCATGGGGCGTGCTTTGGCCCTACATTACTACACGCGCAGGGGATTGGTACCTGGCTGATTTAGGCAGCAATGACTTCAAAGGTCTTTATGGATACAAGGTACACATTTCCCGTTTTTGCATTATTAACTTCTATATATGTTTTCTACCATATTAATATTCTTTCCGCCATTGTCATGCATGAAGGTCTTTGTAGCCATTGCACTTATTCTCGGTGACGGGCTTTACAACTTAGTGAAGATCATAACGGTTTCGATTAAGGCTGTGTTGAATAACAACACGAGACGTCAAGATCTCCCTGTATTAAAGGAGATACTCGGTAAAATACAACTTTTATAGTTTTATTCGTATGCTATGTGTTAAATATATATTATATTATTAGTATCAGAGTTTTATTGTGTTTATGCACGGGCCTGAGTAAGGTTTATCTAAGGTTTGTTTCTGGTTTCCTAATAAGGGCCCCCCTCCACTGGAATCATACATTTCAGTTAAAAATCCGTCTTGCAAATGAATTGAACGATCATGAACAAGTCATGTTTGTGCCTGTCTTTTTAACTTTAACCAAACAAACGATCGAACACGAACAGTTAAACAAACGGGTATTTGTTCATGTTCATTCGTTAAGAAAATGGGCATGTTTGTGTTCGTTTATGTTTGTTTGTTAAGAGTATAAACAAATGGTTCAAGAACGAAAATGAACAAACTAAGTGATCATAGATGAACAAACATAACAGAGGATAACACTACTTAAAATGAAACGTAAAAATATCTATCTGTTGGGTCTAAATTAATAAGACTAGACTAAATTTTAACGGGTGAAATTTTATTCTCATAAAACTAGACTAAATTGTATTGGGCCTCAAAATTTATATGAATATAAAACGAACAAACTTAAAAAATGCAAACTGATGAACGTAAATAAACAAACATAAAATATCTTGTTCTTTTGTTCGTTAATATAACTAAATTTACAAAATTAATGTTCATGTTCGTTTGTTTATTAAATAAACAAACATAAACGAACTTCCCACCTAACAGTTCATGAACTATTACTGAACGTTCGGTTTGTTTACAGACGTAATTAAAATGCATATCATTACTTTTTGTTTGACTTAAATTTGGTCAACTTATACAGACGCCGAAGAATCCAAATCACGATTGGAGCAACAGAAACGAGATGAAGTTTTCCTAAAAGACAGGATTCCAACATGGTTTGCAGCATCCGGTTATGTCGGTTTGGCTGCTATATCAACCACAACATTGCCACTTATTTTCCCGCCCTTAAAATGGTACCTAGTATTATGTTCTTACTTAATAGCCCCTGCTCTTGCGTTCTGTAATTCATACGGGACTGGTCTCACCGACTGGAGTTTAGCTTCAACATATGGTAAAATCGGTCTTTTTATAATATCATCATTAGTCGGAAGCAACGGAGGCGTGTTAGCCGGTTTAGCTTCATGTGGTGTCATGATGTCAATCGTCTCAACCGCAGCTGACTTAATGCAAGATTTCAAAACCGGGTACTTGACTTTATCGTCAGCAAAGTCAATGTTTGTGAGTCAACTAGTGGGGACTGCAATGGGGTGCATCATCGCGCCCCTCACTTTTTGGATGTTTTGGACTGCGTTTGATATTGGGACCCCCGACAGTCCTTATAAGGCACCGTATGCAGTTATCTACCGAGAAATGGCTATACTTGCGGTTGAAGGGTTTTCTGAGCTTCCAAAACATTGTTTAGGTTTATGTTGCGGGTTCTTTGTGGCGGCTATAGTTTTGAATATGTTAAGGGATTGGACTCCTGCAAAGGTGTCTAGGTTCATTCCTATTCCTATGGCTATGGCGGTGCCGTTTTATATTGGGGCTTATTTTGCGATTGATATGTTCGTTGGGACGGTTATATTGTTTGTTTGGGAGAGGGTGAACAAAAAGGATTCTGAAGATTATGCGGGTGCAGTTGCTTCGGGGTTAATATGCGGGGATGGAATATGGACCATACCGTCGGCTATACTATCCATTTTCAGGATCGATCCGCCCATTTGCATGTACTTCGGGCCTTCGGTAAGTAGCTGATCAGTTGGACATGCGAACGTGTTTGATCAATTTCGTTATGCCTTTGGTTTGCTATTGTGTTTATGTTATCCTTTTAAGAAATGAACATTTTTTTATTTGTAGGACATAACTATGTAAAATAGCTTATATAGTCATGTGATGTCCAGTTATTTTGAGATTTGACTTTCAAATTGACATACTAGTAAGTCAAGGACTAATCATGACATATACTCCAAGGGAACATCCTCAAAAATAACCATTTTGACCACACCCTTTTTAACTTTAGTCTTCCTTTTCACATAATACCCAAAATAGCCACCCGAATCGTCGAATTTGACGTTTCTTCATTAGCCGCCGCCGGTTTAGCTTTGCCAACTGACGAAACTCGTGCACCTATATAATCTTGTCACGTGTCAAAGTCTTCGCCTGTCCGACAGAACTGAAGATGGATACGACTTTAGAGCAGATGGATCCGACGGAATTTTTTCTCTCTCTAAGCATGTAAACCCACCTTCAACTTCATCTTCTTCTTCAACCTCTGAAGCCACCAGATTTATATAAATATATTATATTATAAAGCAACATAAATCAATGTTCGGAAAAAAAAAAGATAAGCAAAATACCAAATACTCGTAGTTTAAAACAATGGGTATGATTAGAGATAAACAAAATAAAGGAAATATGAAACACATGGAAAACATTAATACACCGTGTTTGTAGCAACAATGAGAATGGGGAAGTAATCGTTGAAGAGATGAATAGGAAATCATAATAAAAAGAGAATCCATGGATCGCCGTTAAGGTTTTTGGATTAATTGTAGTGTGCATGTTGTTTCTTTTAGTTATCGAGCACTGGAAGGTAAGACCACAATTTTGATAGCCTAATCTTTGGACACTGGCATAACAAACTTCTTATTATATATAAATTTAAAATGCAACTTTCAGCTCTCTCTCACAAAGTTCACTGTAGCTAAATGTACTTATTTAGTACAAACAATTTAAGCATCATATCTTGAAGGTTCCGCTACTGTTTGTTTCTGAGCCCGCTGCAACACAACACGTGTCTGTCTTACTATTTTCTTCCCTGGTATCCAAAGCACTTCAGTTATGGTCTTCTTGCTCATTCATCAAAAACGAAACTGAATGGCCATTGGATTTTGTTGCGTATACTTTATTTGATTTCAAGGGTTTTAGATTCATTTGCCTATGTACTTGCAGAGTTGGAGGTGATAAATGAGAGGTTTGGTATTGTTGAGGCTCTTATGACCGGTCTGGACTCCATCACTGGTATCTCTCAGTTTCATATTTGTTTTTTTTTTGTTTCAAAGCCAATTGAATTAAATATAATATCAAAAAATAGGATCATGATTTATTTTGATTTTTCTTTGACAACTCATATCCTTGATTCTTGAACAACATGCACTTGGTGTAATACTGCAGGATTATGAGTTGAAATATTATGTTATTTTGTAAGTATCTCTGCTCTCACGTTACTAACTGTTCACCATGAACAACAGATATAGCTCTATGTGAGCATGGTAGGTAATTAACTTCTTTTTAATATACAATCAATTGTTTGTTTATTACCTCTTTTGCTACATAGATAGTACATTTATAGCCTCTATTGCTTTTGTAAATTATGATGGTTTATTTTCTAGAAGTTAACGACGACTGAGGCTTTGGGTCAAGAACCAAATTCCATTGACAAAATCTCGGATGATTCAGGTTGGGTGCACGACTGTACTTGAGTAAGTGGTTCAATCTATGAGCATTTTTGTAATGGAATTCAGTGGGTGATTGCACCTCATGATGGTTGAAGAGGTAGGTCCCAGCAGAGCCCAGTTGGACCCGCAAGACACCTTAAACAGGGACGTCTGCGCAGAGACCAACTGGATCCGCAGGACCAACCATGCTCAGAGACGTGACGTCCTTACGCGCAGTATGCAAGTTGGTCCCGCAGGAAATGCCTCCCATGGTGAAGGACTCCGCCTGTTCCCGCAGCCTCGGATACAAGCCATGAGGGAAGGCCACCCGCGCAGCATGGCTACACGCACTAGGTACTTAGCTCTCGATCATTCAGTGTCACCTGAAGGAATGAGCAAAGCCGGGAGCAATCCCGCACAGAGGCGGGAGGGGGAATACTCCCGCCCAAATAAGCCAGTCTGTATACTGAAGGACCTTTTACTGTACCTGACGAGGTATGGGCGAAAGATCTGATCAGGGATACGACAGCTCACTGATACAGTATGGCGAGCAGCATGCTCCTGTACTGTATCACTATTAAGCCGCTGCCTACTCACCAACTACTGTCATACCACGTGCGTAGCCGGCAGTTGGTGGAAAGGGAATAGTATACAGCAGGCCTGGTCGCTATCAGCCGCTGCCTACCCACCAACTACCAGCAGGGCACGTGCGTAGGCTACTGTTGATGAACAGGAACACTGTTGCAGCCGGCCATACCTCCTTGGAAACCTACCTTCGGCTATAAATACCCCAAATGGTATGATCATCTAAACAGAACATATCTTACTACATTATCATCATATTATACCTGATATCTGCTCTAGCAATCTCTTAATATACTTTTATATTTAAAGAGCAATCTAGTCTGATTCTCACGCCGGAGGGTGGTCACAAGGAGGAACCCCCCCCTTCTCAGTGACGAGCTCACGGTGTCTGTTTTGCAGGTTATCAGAAGAACCATCTTCCAAGGGTCTAACCCCTCGTGGGAAACAGCTATCCAACCCCCAGGTTACCAGTAATCTGCCCGGGGTCCGGTTAGTGTTTCTTCATTGGCGCCATCCGTGCATAAAGCTAGAACTTTATTTTTCTCCAGTTTTTTCAAACTTCTACAAAGATGGTTAGAGAAATTCCGGTAACCATAACCCCTGCTACTAGGGGGAATACCGGCAACGCAGTTTTTACGAACACTACCCCGGCTACCGAAGCCGGGGCAAGTGAAGTAAATTTTACGAACACTACCCCACTTACCAAAGCTGGGGCAAGTGCAGTAAATGATCGCCTACTGGGATCCACCGATACCCAGTTTGAGAAACGAAGACTCCCCCGCCAGACTCTCGATGAAGTTAAGGCATGGGCGGAGGCACGACAAAAGGAATTCCAGGCTGAGTTGGACGAACGCTTGCGTTCCGTACAACAGGCCGACGAATTCGAATACTGGGAGGATGACTCGGAGGAATCCGACTCCGACGCGAACCCTCGCCATAGGGCAAAAGGGAAGCGTAAGGAAACGGAATCCCAACCGAAAAGGCATTTTGGACAAGCCTTCAAACCAAAAAGCACAGGTGGAAGTCCACGAGACTTCTCTAAAACGTTCAGACCAAACGTTGCAAATGCAGGAACGTCCAAATTTGCAAGGGACATTGCTGAAGCAATCGCCCCAAAGAGTGCCAAACAAATGCCCAACATAGGCACATATGACGGTATATCTGATCCAGACGATCATTTGAACAGGTTCATAGCGGGGGCAACCGTCAGCAATTGGACGGAACCCACGTGGTGTTACATGTTCCAAATGACGCTGGTGGGGGCTGCTAGGGCATGGTTCGATCGTCTACCGGTCAACCATATCTACGATTGGGCAGACTTCCAACAGAAGTTTAGCCAACACTTCAGCCAGCAACGGAAGTATACCGAGGAGCAATGGACAATCCTCAAATGCATACGACAGGAAGACGAATCTCTGCCAAACTTCATCACTCGCTTCAACTCAAAGAAGCTAAGTTTGGGCAATATCAGCGAAGATCTTGTTCGCGCTGCCTTCATCCAGGGCGCACATGACCCAGAGCTCATCCGCACCCTAACGGGTAAAGATGGCATGCCATCCACATGGGATGGCATCATGACAGCAGCAAAACGCTATGCGGAAACAGAGAAGCAACTGGGTAGAGATCTCCCACAGAGCACAAACCTCTACACCCAGAGGACGAGAGAAGACAACGTCCTCACCGCCCGACTAAATAAAAAACGAAAGCTAGGCATCTGGCAGTCAAGGGTAAACTTTGACACCTCATCCGGCTTGCAAAATCGGTTGGGCGGAAGGGATAATGTACAGTCGCACCGGAACTCCAGATGGACGCCACTCACCAAAAGCGTCACTGAGATATTCGCCACTGAAGAGCTCCCATGGCCAAAACCTCCAATAATCCGACATCGTCACGATGCAGATCGGAGCAAATACTGTGACTTTCACAAGACAAAGGGCCACAACACTGAAGAATGCATAGATGTAAAAGATATGGTTGAAGCATTTGTCAGAGATGGGACGCTCGCGCACCTCGTGGCGTAATAAAGGCTGAGCAGGCGGGTGCGTATAGAACCCCAGCTGGGGAAAACACGAATCAATTCCAGCTTCAAAATCGAGACGACATGCTGCGTAAAGAACGAGATCCCGAACCAGGTGCGTATCGGCTCGATGGCACTCCCATCCCAACAAGGAAGGGAGCTCATTTACACAGTTTGCATGTAAATCAATTCCAATTTGTAAAGAAAAGGCCAAGAGCCACTTCTAATGGAAATGATTCTCTTTAAGAATATCGAAGCTGATGATTTTACATTTAATACTTTTCTGGACACTAATATGCCGGTTTTCACCGCATAATTACGTGAAGTCATTGCATGGGAAGGCGGTCCTACCCGCACGAACCCAATAACGTGACAAACCTTCACGCAGGTCAGTTGGAGAAGAGTTCAATTATCCCATTAAATGAAAGTGCCGGTCTATCCGCATGAATCATGAAAGGAAAATGAACACTAACCTATCGACAACTGCGCGTCGAACGGTTCAAAACAAAATTCTTAAAAAGGATAAGGAAAACCTACACGCAGGTCAGATAAGGGTAAAGTTTTGCCATCCTACTAAGTGCAAGTGACGGTTCTACCCGCACAATCACGAAAGAGGAAGCAAAACTTCACACCTATTATCAACCACGTTCAAAGGTTAACTTATCCTCAAAAGGTAAGAAAAACCTACACGCAGGTCAGATAAGGGTAAAGTTTTGCCATCCTACTAAGTGCAAGTGACGGTTCTACCCGCACAATCACGAAAGAGGAAGCAAAACTTCACACCTATTATCAACCACGTTCAAAGGTTAACTTATCCTCAAAAGGTAAGAAAAACCTACACGCAGGTCAGGTATGGGTAAAGTTTTGCCATCCTACTAAGTGCAAGTGACGGTTCTACCCGCACAATCACGAAAGAGGAAGCAAAACTTCACACCTACTATCAACCACGTTCAAAGGTTCTTATTCTAAACACTTGGAAAATTGCTAATTTAAACTAAGTATGCAAGTCATAAGTTTATAAAGCAAGGAACCCAAAGAAGGAAATAACAATCTTATACGCAAAAACATTAATATTTCAAGAATATATTACAAGAATGGCCGGGTAACTACCCGCCTAAAAGAAAAGAAAAAAAAAAAAGCTATACAAGTCTTAGCAATGGGAAGGGATCTTCAGGATCAAGCTTCAGGGCCGCTTCCACTTGGACCCGCTCCGTCAGAAGAACGGGGTGGTTCGAGGAACGCTTTGAGGACAGCTAACCCATCATCAGCAGCAGCTACTTCGTCCACCTTCTCCACCACTGGATGCGGGAAGGCGGCGTATTGGTTCAATGCTTGGTCATAAATGGCTTCAGTATCCACATTGAACAAAGGGAAGTTGGAAGGCGGGACGCCTTTCTCAACAAACCCTAGACCAAGCAAGAAGCCGGCCTTTTCCCCATCCTCATGAGAAGCGTTGAGGGCTGCGGTCATAGCATCATCGTAAGAGGTCTCTGAAAAGACCCGACGCACAACCTACAAAGAAAACACCAAGTATTAGAACCTTTCCTTACAAAAGAAAAGCGTGAAGATAAATCTAAACATACCTGAGGCAACGCTTCTCGAAGAAGCCATTGGAGGGCAGCTTGAGCTTCGTTATGGGCGCGTTCGGCTTCGCTCTTGTTAAGGTTGGCAAGTAAAACTTCCTTTGCGGCAGCCTCTTCGACGCCCTTAAGCTTCCGCTGGGTCTGGTCAAGCACCCCCCTCTGGTCCAGGATTTCCTGGAGTTTCTTGGCATCTTCCATTGCCAAGGCATCATGAGCGCGTTGGAGAGCCTCTAATTTGGCCTTGAGCTCCTCATTCTCCACACGCAAAGGCTCAGCAACGGCTTCAGCCTTGGCAGCCCTCTCGGTTGCGTTTCGCGCAGTCTCCCTGGCCAGCCGAAGCTGTTCATTCACAGCTTGGGCAGCCTTGGAGCGGGCCTCGAGTCGCGCATGAACTTCAACCTCGAGGGCCTTGAAGGCCTTCTCCTTGTCGGCGGCAGCTGCCGCCAGCTGTTGGTTCTCCTCCCGAAGAGCACGCGCCTCAGATATGTCCTTGGCGTGAGCTGCTTTCAACTTGTCGTTTTCACGACAAAGCAGCTCGACGCGCGGCTGCATCCGAGCCTGGAGAACCCGAAGCTCATTAGTTAGCCTACCCTCCTGGTAGCTAACCATGGCTTCCCCCAACGCACCCGGAGGAGCAGCGTGGCGAGCCCAGTCCACGCACTCCACGGGTGTGCGAAGGGTTGTTCCTCGGCGTATGTTCCATCGAGGAACATACACTTCATTGGAATCCGACACTGCAAAAGAAACAAAAGCAGTAAGGAAAAGATGATGAAAAACATAAGGGAAAAAGAAAGGAACCCTACGCACCTGTAGGGTCAATGACAGGCCGATAACCGCCAAACCCATCACCTGAACCTAAAGGAAATCCATCCAACAGGTCAGGCAGACGGGAAGGTGGCAAAGATCGGCGTGAAGCCCTGCGCGTACCTGATGGTCCGGCCATCGGTGCCGGTGGCGTGGGCATGGTGGCAGCCGCAGTGGTCGCCGATGTGGTCGCCGCCTTATAAGCAGCAGCAGTAACCGCCGGCTCTGTGAAGGATGCTGTAAAAATCGCACTCACAGCCGGCGGTGACGTCATCACTGCCGGAACAGTTGGCTCAAAGGAATGAGCAACTGGACCAGCGGATGCAGGCGCAGGCGCCTGGGTCGACGCCTCAGGAAGGCTGACCGAGCCTACCGTCATTGGCGGGGAGATACTCCCCTGCGGTTCACCCCGGAATGCGTCAACACCCACGCCTGCACAAAGAAGAAAGTGTTAGATAAATTTATAGTGATAAATCTGCAAAGACATTATGATTGTACTTACGGGTTTTCTTGACCCTGAACGTACGGACGGGCGGGGAGGAACCCGATGGAGCCGGCCTCTTGGTACCGGTCACCGTCGTCTTCATTGGTTCTCCGGAGGTAACGGTCGTAGCCTCCGGAGCAGTGCTCTTCTCACCACCGGGCTTCCCCGCCACCTCTTCACTATCTGACTCCGAGTCAGAGAGAACCACTGGATCAGCTGTGGAGGCCTTCTCCTTCCCCTTCACGCCGGCAGCAGCCTTCTTCTTCCGCACAAGGGGAGGACCATCTGCGGATTCCTCAGAAGAAGACAGGATGTAAGGATTTCCAGCAACGGGTACAGCATTGAGGGGTTCAGGATAGAATATCTCCTTACCTGGCCGCCGGTGGCTCAGGATCTCTTGGCCCGGCGGATAGACCTCCACAAACCTATCCGCCGTTTGCTCCAGGATGGGCAACTCATTGTCGTCCAGAGCACGAGTGCCCACCCGCACGGGACTGTCAGCTTCCCGCGGGAACAGGAGCGACTCCAAATTATTCCCCTCTGAAAGAAGAAACAGTTAGAAAATAAACTAATATCAGCAAGAAAGACAAGACATACCATAAGGAATAGAGTTCAAACCATATTCAAGAAGGATGGGAAACCGGGACGCATCCTTCCATACCCGGCTCATCCCCAACAGCACCATCCCGGACTCCGCAAACCGGTAAACCGGAGATTGGACCCGGGATATCTTCGCGAACCATTCCGCCTCCTGGTAGCTGGAAGCATGAAGGCTCGGAAGCGCTTGACCCTTCTTGAACTTCATAGCAATGGGGATGGCGCGGGCAGAGATGTAGAAGAACTCCCGCTTCCACGATCGGAGACTGCGCTCGGTCACGCAGATCTTCAAACCCTTAATACGGGTTGTCAGGGTGTACCACCCCTGGACGCACCTCCAAGTATAGAAGGTCATCAGGCGGTCCACGTAGGGCTCAATACCCAGAATCCGGCACACCCACTCGAAGTGCCGAACCTTGGCAATTGCCATCGGATGCACCTCGGTCAGGTGCACACCGTGCCTCTCCAGGACACGGTACACAAACTTTGTCAATGGGAACCTAAGGTTCCCATAAACAAAGAATGCAGCGTATACCCCGATCTTGCCACTGGGGGCATCGTACACAGTCTGGTGGGATTCAGGAAACTCAGGCTCGAGAGACTCGAGCATGAACTTCCTGACGATGTACTGGTACTGATCGACAGGTAGAGCACACTGGCACTCGCCAGCAGTACTCCTATCGTCGGCTACAGCTTCAGCATCATGAGAAGACATTTTTGCAGAAAGAAGAGTGATTTCGGGAAAATGCTTGCCTGAAAAAGGGGAGTATTTGCCGGAAATCACTAAGAAGGAGAAGAAGAGAGGTGAAAGTGTGGATTACAAAGGGGCCTCTCCCCCTTTATATACTAATCGCAATTAATGGGGTGAATTTAATGCGGAGGAGAGAGAAATCGAAGGTGCAATGAAACTATGACATGTGGCAAAAAGCAGGCTGGCAACAGCTGTTGACAGGACGTGTGCCAGTAATTTCGCGGCCACGCGCCCGAAAAATCGTGCCCATGCGCCAGGAAAAGCGTCTGGAATGACCATGTTCTGTCACGACACCATAACTTCCTGCACGTCCTGACACAGTCAGAAGAAACCGTCGCACGACGTTTAAGAGGTTTGGACTGTTCTTATCTTTCCACCAACCCTTCGAATTTCAAAATTCAAAATTTAAAAAATATTAAAAAGTAAGCGGGAAAATACCCCTTACCCCTTGGCAAACAAGTAACCGTTAGACGGATGCGGGTACAGTGTAAAGGCAAAACCCTTCACATACCTAGCACCCGCAGGGAATTGAAGCCAAATATTCCTCGGCAACCAAGTAACTATAAGACAGGTGCGGGTACAGTGTAAAGGCAAAACCCTTCACATACCTAGCACCTGCAGGGAATTGACGCTAGGAATACCTTGGAAGTAAAGTAACCGTAAGACGAGCGCTGGTACAGTGTTAAGGCAAAACCCTTCACATACCTAGCGCTCCGCTGGGAATTGAAACCAGGAAGGATCTTCTGGGCAATGCTTGCGGAAACGGAAATAACATCCCCGCATAGCGGGAACGTTGAGAACTACGTTGTTTGAAGTTCCAGGATGGAATTGGTGGTTTTAACATAATTGATCACTATGTTCAAAACTACCAAAACCTCATGGAGAATCCACACAACTGGGACTCAATGCTCCTGACTTGCGAGGAGGTTACAGACCTACCCGCATCATACCCAAAGACCAAGCAGGAAACTCGGGCATTTCTGCAAGTGACAAGGACTTCCCATGGAAAACCTTACAAAACCCTTTTCAAAACCCTTTGCTTAAGTCCAAAAGTTCACCTCACTTTATTAAACACGCATGAGAAGAACATTGGACTGGGGGGACTTGAAGAGGTAGGTCCCAGCAGAGCCCAGTTGGACCCGCAAGACACCTTAAACAGGGACGTCTGCGCAGAGACCAACTGGATCCGCAGGACCAACCATGCTCAGAGACGTGACGTCCTTACGCGCAGTATGCAAGTTGGTCCCGCAGGAAATGCCTCCCATGGTGAAGGACTCCGCCTGTTCCCGCAGCCTCGGATACAAGCCATGAGGGAAGGCCACCCGCGCAGCATGGCTACACGCACTAGGTACTTAGCTCTCGATCATTCAGTGTCACCTGAAGGAATGAGCAAAGCCGGGAGCAATCCCGCACAGAGGCGGGAGGGGGAATACTCCCGCCCAAATAAGCCAGTCTGTATACTGAAGGACCTTTTACTGTACCTGACGAGGTATGGGCGAAAGATCTGATCAGGGATACGACAGCTCACTGATACAGTATGGCGAGCAGCATGCTCCTGTACTGTATCACTATTAAGCCGCTGCCTACTCACCAACTACTGTCATACCACGTGCGTAGCCGGCAGTTGGTGGAAAGGGAATAGTATACAGCAGGCCTGGTCGCTATCAGCCGCTGCCTACCCACCAACTACCAGCAGGGCACGTGCGTAGGCTACTGTTGATGAACAGGAACACTGTTGCAGCCGGCCATACCTCCTTGGAAACCTACCTTCGGCTATAAATACCCCAAATGGTATGATCATCTAAACAGAACATATCTTACTACATTATCATCATATTATACCTGATATCTGCTCTAGCAATCTCTTAATATACTTTTATATTTAAAGAGCAATCTAGTCTGATTCTCACGCCGGAGGGTGGTCACAAGGAGGAACCCCCCCCTTCTCAGTGACGAGCTCACGGTGTCTGTTTTGCAGGTTATCAGAAGAACCATCTTCCAAGGGTCTAACCCCTCGTGGGAAACAGCTATCCAACCCCCAGGTTACCAGTAATCTACCCGGGGTCCGGTTAGTGTTTCTTCAATGGTCAAACATACTGTAATATGAGGTTGGAATCTTATATCAGGTACTTTGAGTTTGAATCAATCTTTAAATTTAGGAATTTATATTAGTATTAGTATCCTCATATTGCTATTTACTTTGCAGATGCCAACCTATACCGTTAGCAGGTCAAAATTCTCATGTTTACCTGTTAACCTGTTGGAACAATGTATAACCGAAGCTGACCCGTTTGCTTCAATGGCTCAAATTGCCTACGGCAAGGTACAAGTTTCTTTATGCAGATTACAACAATTTTAGAAGTTGTTCCTTTGCTCAATTGATGTAACGAAAGCCGTTTTTATACAAACCATGTGAATATATTTTATGGATATATTTTGGGGCTATTGATGTTTAATATTTATTAGTAGCCTTTTTAGTTTGTGGTGATGCTAACAAGTTATAAACTTGGATGCTAACTTAAAACCACAATGATGTTCGAAGTTCCGCCGCAACGCGCGGGTTCGCTTACTAGTTTATTTTAACTAGTAATATACCCGCGCAATGCCGCAGTAATGACAATATGTTTAAACATATTTTTAGTAGTTACAACCTTTTAAACATATGGCACGATACGGTGTTTTCAAAAAATGAATGTTGCTTTTTGTACGTTACAGTTACTATACGAATCATAAAAACCAAGTTTTATACTCGTGGCTTGGTAGTTTATAAAAATGATCGAAACTCATTTTGCTGAGCATTTTGACCTGAACCAAATCTATTATGGTAGTCACGGTTATCTGGAAAGTCTTTTGAAACTTTCATGCACGACCAAAGATTTAATGTTAACCCATAAACAAAATTGATATTTTCTTTAAATGACCCAAATTCGTTTTGCATATAATTATTATGACGCAAACCAAACCTATTTTTTTTAGAATATGAATTGAACTCATTGTGCTTATAACATGCTTTAACCAGAATCAAAGTTGACAGTTTTTTTTAATGTCCCAAACTCGTTTTACTTATTACCCATCTTAATCTAAACAAAACTTTAATTTTTTATAATGACCTAAACCCATTTGGCTTACATCCCAATATAACTCGAACGCATTTTAACATATCAAAGTCCTCGATTGTTAACCCGAAAAAATAAAAATATTTAAAAAATGATCGAAACTCATTTTGATGGGCATTTTGACATGAACGAAATCTACTACGTTAGTCACGGTTATTTGGGAGTCTTTTGAAACCTTCTTAAATGATCAAAGATTTAATGTCCACCTAGAGCCAAAGTTGATAATTTTTTTAAATGATGTGGATTCATTTTGCATATAGTTGTTTTAACGCAAACCAAAACCATTTATTTAAAAATAAATCGAACTCATTTTGCTTATAACATGTTTAATCAGAACCAAAATTGACAACTTATTTTTTCTTAAATGACTCAAACTCATCTTACTTACTTGCATATTTTGGCCTAAACAGAATTTTAAACTTTTTTTTACAAGGCGTTTTGACCTGTCAAAGTCCTCAACCGTTGACCTGAAACAAAACTAATTCTAAAGAAAATGATCAAAACTCATTTTGATAGCATTTTGACTTGAACCAAAATTGATATTTTTTAAATGACACGAAATCATTTTGGTTATAAGTTTATAACATGTGCACCAATATTCTTACATTGGAACGTCGACAAAAATAAACACGTCATGATTGTATGTTTGAAATTTATTAAAACGTATCATATTCAAAGATATAAATGACAAACAAAGAAAAAAATATAGATGATTATATGGGTAAACTTAAGGGGATGAAAGAATAATTATTAATTAAATTTATAAAAGTTAATTATTGTTGAAGGGTTAAATTTGTATTTATATTTTAGGTTCATAATTGCATATTTGAGTTGTACTCTTATGCTTAATTTACTTGTACATTATAATTAACACCTCAAAATAAAACAAACTTTACATTGAAACGTCAACAAAAATAAGCATATTGCAATGGCGAGTTCGTTTTTGTTTAAAACACAATTTATTATAATATATTGAAGAAATAAAAAATTGAAATGAATTAGTCAATTAAATGGGTAAAGATAGAGGATTTATGTGTAACTTCTTTACAAATTTAAAAAGTTGTATCAAAGTTGAAGGATCATTTTTGTAACTCTTTTCTAAAGTAAACATTCTTAACCGTACATGATGTCAAAAATACTATATTACCCTCAAATTTTCAAAATTTTATGCATTAGTTATTGTATTTTATGCAAGAGTGATTGTATTTTTTAAGATATAATAGGTTCTTCACTCATGCTTTATATATTTTATAGATATAACATGGATACGTTATTATAATTGGAATATAATGCATCTTTAGAAAAAAAATTGAGTTAATAAGTATTTACTATTAGTTTATAACTTTTTTAATTTGAAAAGAAAACATGGAACTTCTAAAATTTAAATTTGAAAACTTAGTACTACATTTTAATTATAATAAAAACAAATTATTAGCACATCCAATTTTTGTTGATGAAAAATTTGAATTTAAATAACTAATTGATCAAACAATTAAATACAAAAAACCGCAAGCATAAGATGGGCCGGGTACATTGGAAAGGTAATACTAAATTGGGTCAAAAGAGAGGCGGGTACTCCGGGTAGAACAATTTAAAAACGAAAGTCTAATCAGATGCCACGTGGCATACGGCCGGCTCCGAAAAGACGAAATTTTGTTTGAGCCAAAGGTGAAAATTTTTTTGGACCTTAAGTAAAAGAAACATTTTTTTGGTTAAAGCAATTTAATTTTAAGTGGGCTTACTTACTACTTAGTTATGATTTGAGTTGTGTAAAAACTTGTGTATAAATATGAAAATAAAAATGACTCAACTAAGACTTGAACTCACAACCTTTTGGTTAAATGTCAAACCTCTTTGCCACTAGACCAAGCTAACGGTTATGAATTTATGTTGAAACATTGATTATACATAATTTTTTATATAAAAATACATAAAAAAATTCTAAAATTTTTCCGGGCCTAGCAGGGTGTCGGGCCTGTGGCCGTCGACTACCCGGCCACGCCCCTAGGTCGGCCCTGGTGGCATAACAATTGTTATGTTTATTAGGCTACTAGGTTAGGGACCCGTGTATTACACGTGTTCAAAATTGTTGATTTTACATGTCTTAAATGTATAGATAGAAAAATAATAAGTGTGTGTATCTACAAATTGTAAAGTGAACTCTACATGCTAAACGTGTATAAAAATCGAGAATATATTGAAACAAAAAATAGTACAAATTAAAAAGTCGAAAACATACATAAGACATGATTTCCTCTATTTATTTCGTGATATAGTAATCATTTTCTCTTTCAAACTAATATAATTCTTTTATATGTTCCGCATTAATTACTTGAAAGTTGAAAGACATGATTTCCTCTTTATTTATTGTAATATAGTAATCTCTCCATTCTCTTTTAAACTAATATAATTCTTGTACGTATTGCATCAAATCAATTACTTACATACATGTGGTTTGGTTTATATAGTTTTCTCTCAAACGAGTTGAAAATAATTCAGCGTATGTTTAGTTTATGCCTTTAAATACTTTTATTCTAAAAATCTAGAATAACTCCGAGAGAAGTTCACCTGAAAAGTTTTATATCCACACAAAATATAAACATTGAATGACCAAAAGTAACAAAGCATTGCCATTAACATGGATATTGAAAATTTAGGAACAATATAATTTCATCATCAGTTATTTCATTCAGAAGAATCTATGTTCATTTGGAATAATCTATGTAGATTGAACTCTGCAACAAAAACATAATTTTCAACCAATTCAACATATATAATTGATCCATTCATCTTTTGACTCGTTCATGAAATAAAAATTGATAAAAGTAATTTTCATCAACATTTGCATAAATGTCTCCTAGTTTGCCCCTGGTCAAAACAAAACATGATACGGTTAATAAATCCCATTTTAAATTTATAGATTTATCAAATATACTCTTATTTTTAGTTATTTAAAGTTCAAAATCAAATATGTTTGAAAAGCAGTTTCATTTAATATATCAAGTTTCAAGCCAAATATTTATCTAACATGTATAAAATTAATTATCTAAGTGAATGCATTTATATAAGTGAATGCAATTATATAAGATACAAAATACACCTTTGCATTTCAAGTAAAATGCGGGTTTTCTTTATGGATGAAAAACCTGTCGTTTTTAAAATGAACTCTTTCAATTTCGTGTTAAGCCCCTCCCATGTGTGCTACCATTATCCAAGTGAATGTATTCAGGAATCACCAGTACATAAACACCAAGAGCCTCAATAAGAAAGAAGTACAGATTATTAGTTTTCACAAAATGTATTTGATATGTGAATGTTTTAAAACCACCTCCCCTTTAACGTTGAGTTTAAAAAGTCACTAAAATACACCTAGAAATCATTTCAAGCTAAGACACAAAACAATCTTAATATGGTAACCTACTATACAATATAAAACACAACATGGTTAATGAGAACTTACCCAAAATTGTAATTAACATTGCGAGTACTATTGTTGCCACTTCTTTCACTTTCATCCATACATAGCATATATTGTGTTTGCCGTCTTATCCCATGGATTCCACGCCATTACATAAATAAATAAAACTTATTAAGTAAATGGTTATTAAATAATAAACCTAAAACTAAAGTGAAAGAAGATAACCAACTTTGTACAGAAATGTACAAAAATGATTTTCTCACATACTTGGTGTGAAATTCATCACTCAAGATACAGAACAACAGTGTGTGAGTCAGTGAGGCGTTTGCATACCCTTTCTCCATATTTCGTTGAGTAGCCCAATATCATCATTTGTGCCCGTCAGTAAGTGGGTCACAACCTGCAACTTCGTATTAAACTGTAATCAATGATAGCTCCACATAAGGAGAGAAAATTTTGGCATGCTATGGATTTATCTGAACATATGTCACCCTCTACTACACTGGCATATCAAAAGAATCAACACTAAATTCCTATTTTATTGAAAGAAATAGTAATATTCAAAATAATTTCTACCACAAATTCATCATTAGGTTCCTAAATATGCGCTAATGTGCTATATTGGATTTTTTATTCATGTCATTTACTCAAAAGTCAGAAACAAATGTTTTATTCACAAAACCAAACTTTAAATAAAATAAAACTTGAACCAAATAAATAAAGCCAGGACTAAATCACAGTGTTTACTACAGCTTAATCCCTAAATGAAGTAACGTAAGAATGTTGTTTAAATAAGAAAGAACAAATTACTTCATAAATCATATGCCATGGAATATGAACATCCAAATACAAAGTCATCAAAAATCATTGCATAATCTTTTTCGTCAATTCAGTTTGAAATAATTTTATAAAAAGATTGACCTGCAAGAATCTTGATGTCAAATATATAACAAGCTCAAAAGAGTAGAGTGTACATTATTGAACTAATACATCACAACAATACATTACATTGCTCAAAAGAAACTCTAATAGCTTCTCGGTACCTAAGCCTAGACATAAATTAAACAAAATCCAATTCATGTTCATTATAATCTAACCTAATCAAATAAAAACCAATTTATTTTAATAATTAAATAAAAATGTATTAAAATTAAAAAGAAATACAAAAAATACATAACTAAAAAAAATACATAACTAAAAATATAAAAAAACATATAGCTCGGTTGGCGTACATGTTTAGGTTCGGGTCGGGAAATTGAAACAGTTAGCTCGGTTGGTTTAGGTTCATCGGGTTCCATTGTAAGTTCACGTTCGGTTGGTTTTGCGAGCCATGGTGTTGACCGAAAGGAGGGAATGGGTGGTTCGGTTGGTTTGGGTTGTTTATAGGATTCATTTTGCATATACATATATACACACACACACACAACATATATACATATACATATACATATATATACACACACAACACATATACATACATACATATATATATATATATATATATATATATATCACACACAACATATATACATATACATATATATATATATATACAATAGTAATATACTAATAATATATAATATAATAATAATAACCTTCATCTCCTTCAGGCGATAAAAGAACCCCGCCCCCGCCCCTTATCGCCCACATATCACCGGGGGGGGGGGGGGGGTGTTCGCGCCCCTTCTGTCACACCCCGACCAAAGGCGGAACATGCCGGAGCGTAACGTATTGATTGGACAGTAGCTCAAAATGCACCAATTAAAGCGACAATAATTATTTAATTTCATTAACATTAACAAGTACACAAATTCAATAATAAACAACAATTACATCATGTTTTGTACTTTGAATAATATCCTAAGGTAAAACTAATTTCTTCGATCTTGAACATTGTAAATTACTTGTACCTGTAGCATGTATAAAAATAAAGTTTGTCAACACGAATGTTGGTGAGAGTACATAAGTTTTAGTTGAGATATATATATAGATAAATCACAATTCATATGTAGATGATGAGTATTACAATTCTTATGAAAATGTAAACAACTAAATAGATGTGGACCCGTTCTTATTGATACGAAATCAATGTACTTGGGTAAATGTATGATCATACTATATGAGAATAGATGAGGATGAGATACCAACCACCAAACATAAAATAAACAATTAAGCACATAGAGCATTATCATAGAGCATGTAATAATCACACATAAACATATATTGAATTGTGTTTTGAATAGATGAATAAATAAAAATGAGTAATTTAAATAGGGTATACACGCCACCCCTAAAATTTAAAAGATGAAAAAGGGGGATATGTAAACTCACCTTTGAGATTAAAGCCAAACTTGAAATGACAACCGAAAACACTTTAAAGAAATGAACGATCGAACCTCTCGAACTATAAAAAAAATAAAAAAAATATAATAATTAAAGACTAACTAATGGGATCGGAAAGTTTGAAGAATACTAAATCTAATGTATAAATATTAAGATAAAAACAAGGAAAAGATCAAAAAGGAAGATGAAATACAAAATCAGTTTTTGGACAGCAAACTGTTCTGTTTTGATTAAGGTATTTAAAATATCAAAATTTTTTATTATAAATCAAGAATTTCCAGTCTACTAAATTAGAATGTTTTGAACAACTTTCATTTAGAAAAGGTTTGCAAATTCGTAACCTAAATAGGCCAAAACAGCCATGTAAATCAGAAGGTACGAATCTGCGCACTGTTTATAAAATATTGATTGCTAATTCATACGAATGAATTAAAATGCGTAAAAATAGCATTTAGAACCGTATTTCAATGAAGTACATCATAGAATTTGGTATTGCACTTTTTTAGTTTATTATGAACAAGATATGCCTCTTTCTTTAACAGCTATATCTAATGTCAAAACTGAAATATTGCTAAAAGCAATATTCTAACGATTTTGAAAAGGATTTTGATGAAATAAAATTATGGACTTTTTTGGATATGATTATATAAAATTTATTAGCATATATAATCAAAAATCCTTGGCTCCTTTGAACAAAAAAAAATAATGATTCAAAACAGAAAAATAAAGATGTAAGAACGTTTCAAGTGTGACCTTCGTGTAATCGATCATCTCCTTGTGTTCTTTGTCTCATCCACCATATACACCATGGTGTATGAATTATGTGGATTCCTAGACATGATTGTGTTAGGGTCATATGGTCATTTTATTAACTAGTATGAACAAGAATTTAAAATAAATATAAATAAGATGAAGAAGACTTGATTAATTAAAAATCCTACATTTGAAATGGAAAAAAATAATCTCTTGAACTTGTCAAAGAGTGGTGTAAGAATGAAAGGGGTGGGAGTGAGTTCTTATTTATACTAAAATAAGGAGTTATTCTTTTGAATGTTTTAATAATAAAATTGATTAGGAGAGTGATTTGGGGATGAGGTTTGACCAAAATTAGAATGATGTAGGAAGATATTTTTCTTCTTTTAAAAATAAATAACTTTAGGTAAAAAATAAACGTGACAAAAATAAATGTGACATAACTAGATTAAAATGATTTACTTTGGTTATGCATCAATAATGTTATTTATGTGATTTTTAAATAAAGAAAAAAAATCAAGAGTGTTATAATTTATTTATATATATATATGTATATATATATATATATATATTAGCAATGACTAATATTATTAAATAACTTTAGAAAATAAAAACTATTATGTATAAAATATGTAACATATGGGTATATGTATAATTAACTGAATCACATCAAAAAATTTAAGCGAGTCGGGTTTTCCGGTCCGAAAATTTACGAATGTTACACCTTCTAGCCCAATTTCGCCCAAACTCCCACCCCACTACGTTTGGCCTAAGGGGAGGGGGTGGTTCCATTTTCCTCACACACCACATCCAATGACGGTGTGCCACATCACTAACTCCAAATCCATCACATGTGATGGATTTTAGTAGGAGTGGTGGTATGGTGTGATGGATTTTTATTTTTTTAATAGATACTAAAATAATAATGGGGAAAGTGAATACGGTGTTGTCAGCCGTTTAAGCTTACACACAAAACCTATTGAAACTACGTAGTTTTGACTATAAATATATTATTTAACTAAAATCTCATATTTTAATGTAAGATTTATCTATTAATTAACTACCTAAAAAAACTCACCGCCTTGTTAGTCTTCCATTCTTAAATAATAATCATGTTAGCATTATATAAATGAAAAGGCGTTATATAAATAAAAAAATGTAATACTTACGGTGCAGAGCATTCAAAATCCTTCTTTATGTAAATCACTTCTTTGCGAGGTGTAGTTTTTAAGCTTGATTCATTCAAGGTCTATTAGATTTCATCATTCAAATGGATCATGTACACAGACCAACAAACAAAACTATTTCCAAATTTGATAATTTTAATAAAATTGAGAAAACAGGAACACAACGCATCAAAACAAATTCATTAAATTTGCTGCATTCCCCAGAAATCATGTGCCTTCCATGTGAAAAAAATTCATTCAATTTTTTGACTTAACTGCTTTTATCGGTCTCTAGTTCAGAATTGAAATCTTTGTTTTCATTTTTTTGAAGTCTTCTCAAGGGATCGTAAGAATTAAGTCAATTTGGAAGAAGGGTAACTCAACCACGTCCAAATACTCATGTACCCATCAGATGTAATTTAAATAAATTGATTTTTAGAAAGTTTTAATCAAAACTACGTAGTTTTGATAGGTTTTGCGTGTAAGCTTAGACGGCTAATAGCACCGTATTCACTTTCCCCAATAATAATATCCTAACTAGGGTGGTGCATGGTGGGACCCACCACCAATTTCACACTATCTTCAACATACTACCACCGCCCTCACCTTTCCTCACAATTCTCAACCCATCGTCGACCCTCTCCATCTACGTTATCATCTCACCACAGTCACCACATCACCATCTCACCATCCTTCATCTTCGTTATTTTACCACACCACAACCACCACCATTACAGTCATTACCCCCACCACCGTGACACCACTTCCACCACCGCTATATCACAGTTGCCGCCACACCACCACTGTTGTAGCACCTTCACCCACCTTCCCCTTAATCAACTTTTTGATTGTTTGTTTTCGTGTTCAATCGAACTAAGGTGTGTGTTTATGTTTATTAAGTTTGGATTGTTTATTGGATTTGAATGATAAATTCTAATCGGGCTACCCCCTCCAACGTTCATATTTCTCGGAAATCCCCCCCTCACAGCGTGATAGCCATCACACACACACCCCCATCACGCGTGATGGGGCACCGGCGGCGGTGTGCGTGAGGCCATCACGCGTGATGGACGCCGGTCACGCACCAGCCCAGGTGCCCTTAGATTAGGGATAAGGATGTTGCAATTTGCAAGAATGCTTAAGTTATTGGAAGCATTGTTCAACATGAAAGCCTTCTATAAAAGAAATCAATTTTTTAATGGAGAGAGAGGAATCGAGGATAGATACGGCTGATATCAATTTTAGACACTTAAAATTATCTTTAACGAGTTGAAGGAATTGTTTTGATAATATGGTTAGAGATGCATTACTTTATTTAAAGAATCATTAGTGCATAGAAAACAAGAGGATGCAAGTATAAAATCATTCCATGCATTATTGTTGTGATTTCTTTTTTCTATATTTTATGAAAAAAATATAAATTTCGACGTGGATTGAGGGTTAAATTGAAAACGATGGGGCCACATTGGATGCGGGTCAGTGATATGCGAACACTTGTGATAATCAACCATACAATTATTAACCAACAGCATTAATTCCATATCTAACTTCCAACATAGATCATGAATCATATCATAACATAACTAAATGTTTTATTACGTGTTCCTCGTAACACCGTAACAATGGTCCACCATGTGAATCTTTAGTTTTTTTTTTCTTTTTTATTTTTTCACATTACATTTGGTTCCGAAAAAAACGTGAACATGCCACTAGTAATATTTTTATTTTAAATTACATGTCCAAATATTCGTGAAAAACCAGTAATTTCCCTTTTATTGATCGGCTGATCGCTAACGTTGCTAGTCATCAATGCGGATTTCTCATACATTCATGGCAAGGCAAGGTGCTTTGTTGGAGCCTTTCCTTGGTAGATTTACAAGCAGTTTGCCTTATATGCGTCACTTTTGCTTGGTGATAGTTTATGAGAAATTAGTTACGGGTGGTAATCGGTACTTGCACTTAATCAACTACACTATTCAAATCTACAAACTTAATTATTGTATACTTAGCTTAAAAGTAGTTATCACGATGGTAGAAACATGTATGATGCTTCATGCTAAATAATATAGCTAGATATGGTCTAGGATAATTGAAATGTAAACCCCCAAGCGAAATTGGTCTAGGATGTTAAATCCACAAGTGGGAGAGTTTGGAATATAGATCTTCAAGACTCAAGAGGTAAATTGAGTACTGAATACTATCCCCATGTTGTAACATAAACCCTTTGGGTTTTGTAATGAACATTCACTGAATAAATTTTGAATCGCATACTAATCTTTTAGGTTTAAATAAATTGTTAGTACTCCCTTAAATATATAATTGAAAAGAAACCAAGACCGGGTATACAAGTTCTTTTCTTAAAACATAATAGAAACTAGGACAAATATCGTCCTTATACAGATATGGAGATGCGTGAAGGACACGGGTATTGACAATTAGCCAGTGGGAAAACCATCGGTGGAAACTCTATTAGATGATCAAGTTAGCACTTGTGCTTTTGTTACCACTGCTCCAAGTAGCCACTGATACGTAGTTGGTATTGATGTACAATTGTCATTGATGTTTAGTTTCCATTCAACATTTCGCTAATCATTCAGATACGAAGCCTTTCTGTCATTGATTTTAGCTCAATCACCCATAGGGATGGCAAAAAAGCCCGAGTCCGACGGGTATACCCGAAACAAATGGGACGGATATACCCGAAACCCGATGGGTATGGGGCGGGTATGAGATTAGGTTTTAAAACTTTTCGCGGGTACGAGCCGGGTATGTGATTAGATGATACGCGGTTCGATTACCCGAAAACTGTAAGGCCCCGTTACCAGTGTCATACTTTAGACGTTGGATTTACTCATAAACGAGGTTCATAATATCAGAGTTAATAATAACATTTGCGGAATATTAAAACATTCAAACCATAATATTACATAGCCATCCATTCTTGTCTTAACGGGAATTCAAAACATTTAAACATAAAATATTGTCTTTAAAATAACATAATATTTCTTGAGATGTCAGCTTCTTCAAGATCATGCCATGTGCTTCCCCTTATGCAAGCTGTCTCAATCTACTCACCTGCGTGCATACTAAAAGTCGGCTACGCTGAGTGATTCTAGTTAATCATACGACATACAATCTGTTCTCATACTTGCACACGTGCCCGAAGGTGTGTACAATATTCATACTTTATTTTACTTGCATAACTATCCATATTGTATAAAGAGTCTTCCGCCCTATAACCTCATAGACATTATAAGGGTCTGGTCCCCAACATCACAGATATTATTAGGGTCTGGTCCCTACCATCACAGATATTATAAGGCTGGTCCCTATCCTCACAGATATTATTAGGGTCTGATCCCTATCCTCACAGATATTATTAGGTTCTGGTCCCTTTATATTGTGCTACTATAACATACATGTCCTTTACATACTTGCCTTAATAACACGTGCAATATCTGAAGATCGTTCACGTACTATTTACCTACCACACATATATCATTTATACATCATACATACTTCATTCATACGTCAATCATACATCATATATATCATTCATATCTTTAGCTACCACCTGACGGTCCATGCAATATCCGGAGATCGTTCATGCACCGTCAAACAATCATCATACATATTTCATATAAGGCATACACTTACCACTTAAGGTAAGTGTATTAACTATCACATCGAGTATGCACACAGCCCCGAAAACATAACAAGGAAGTGGGGCTAGAAACTCACCTGAACTCGATTACGTTCACCGTTAATTGTTATTCCTTTCCTTAGTTGTGCTCGACTAACTGTATAACAATTACACGTATTAATTAACTATCACTACTCACATCGCGTTTCTAGTCTAGTTATAACCCTCAACGAACGAGGGTCCGAGGGCAGCGCCCCTGGCAGTGTGGTCTAGGGGCGGCAGCCCCTAGCAGGGTCCAAGGGGCAGAGCCCCTAGCTGGGGTCAAGCTGCCAGGTCAGCTTAGAAAATTTTTTATTTCCATTAACTGTCTTAACACATTTTTCCATTAGAATTTTGAATCATTAATTAATTTGCTAACTTAAAAGTTCAAGGGCTTCTTTGTAATTATCATTCTTTTCTAAGTCCAAGGACTATTCTGTAATTCTTTCAAAGTCTAGTTAGTTATTATGCTCTTTAACGAATTGGGGTTCATTCGTTACTTATGTATTCCATAACGAATTGGCTAATTCGTTACTTCGTAACGAATTGGCCTTTATAGCGAATTGGTCCTTATAACGAATTGGACCTATAACGAACTGGACCTTATTCGTTTGGTCTGTTTAACGAATTGAACCCTTATAACGAACCAGTCCTCATAACAAATTAGACCTTATAACGAACAGGTTATCATACGAAGTGGACTTAACGAACTGGAGCTAGTTCGTCAGTCTTTCCTTAACGAATCAGTTCACGAATTAAAGCTAGTTCGTTAGACCTCCGTTAACGAATTAGGGTTAGGTCAGAGAATGTCAGAACATTCTCTGACATTCCTCTTAATCTCGTACCACTTTCCGGCGCCGTCGCCGGAAAAACGCGGTTTCTCCGGAAAAACGAGTCACCGTTTTTCGCCCCGTTCGATCCAGATCTGAGCTAGGGTGATCCCTAATCTCATCCTAGGTTCGGTTTATACCCGATTTCACCCGGATCTCGTGACTTAAACGGTTTAACGGTGTCGGCTCGCCGTTTCGTGACCATATCTAACGGATTTGAGTTTATAGAACATCATACTATCATTACCTTGGGTCGGGATCGGTTCTTCTTCTATGTTTCGGCTAGAGAGAGAATTAGAGAGAGAGCTTAATTGTGTGTTTTGGTGGTGTATGGAATATGTGTGAAATGAATGATTAATGGGTATTTATGACTTATATAATTATGGATCATGGGCTTAAGCCCATGGTCCTTTCCTCTTTCTTTCATAACCCAAGTCCATAACCCATATCCATTTAACCCAACACTAACCCAACTCATAATAACTCATATTTTATTTATTAACCGAAACTAGAAAACGGGATGTTACGAAAACACATACCCGTTTACCCGCACTATGTACCCGAATTGTATACCTGAAAAATTCTTTGTATTTCATAGGTTGTGAAACACATATATAAAAATATATATATAAAAGTTATAATGATATTATTTATTTATTGTCACACTTTTATATATGGAGTGCATTATATTTAAATGTGTAATAACTTTTGTTTGAATAAAAGGTATAAAATAAATATAACGATTACAAAATATACTTGAAAGTCCCAACGAGTATACCCGATACCCGCGGGTATGCCCGAAACCCGACGGGTAATTACCCGACAAATACCCGACGGGTAATGGGCCGAGTATGGGACACGGTTTTACAAACGGGTATGGGCATGGGATTACCAATACCCAGCCCGAACCCAGCCCGTTGCCATCCCTAATCACTCAGGGACATTGCCCCTTAGATCCCATAAGCAGTGTCGTGTAACACCCTGGTCACTCGAATCACCCAGGGACATGGCCCCTTAAATCCCATAAGCAGTGTCGTGCAACACCCTAGTTACTCGAGGAATTCATCCCTTGAACCACCGGGTTATTAGCATATTCAGTTTAATTGATGCAAAGTAGGAACCTTGTCGAGGTTTGACATGTTACGAATCCTCTTGAATGGGAGAGCTGCCTTTGGGCATGGACACATGTGGTGCAAGGCTATCGTCGACTCTTGTGTAGATATTGGGTTAAGTCTCACAATGAGCGTAACCCTCATGTTTAGTTACCATGATTTAGTTTGGAACCTTGAACAGACAACCGATTTCCGGAGGATGGTAATGACTAGAAATGAGCATAATTTTGTAAAAGTGTGTACTCCACACATGATAGCTTGTAACATTGTTTATACTTATTCTTCTTGATTTTAAGTAATTTCAACTAAACCAAAATAACCTTGATGATATTGAAATCACCAACATGTTCTTGGTGGCATTAATTTGGATCCAAATGGGTGTATGTGTGTTTTGTGCAATAATAGCGACTATATAAACCGAGTCGCATATTGCTTGTGATGCTTAATATGAAGAAGTGAATATCTAAAGAACATGGGTTAAGGCGTGAATATGTGCAAAGTGTCGATCATAATATTAATACTAATGGAAATTCCACATGAATATATAGTTAAATGTGAAAAGTGTGAAAGACATGGTTAGGCTAACATAGAAGACAAATTAGTTGCCAACTGACAAGTATAAGGTGACTACCGTAGCTGTAATATTTGTTAATTTTCAAGCTCGAAAATCCGACCCATTTATAATTATTGGTTTTGTTTATATATATATATATATCTACCTATACTAATAAAGTAAAATAATTGTAGACATGTGTTTATTTATGGTTAATCCTTACAATTTTTTTTCCTCCAAAACTAACATGTCATAAATTAATAATTATTTACTTTCCTTTTATACTAACATAATTAAATTATTTACTTTCCTTTTAATTCTATTTATATTATATCTATATATTTTTTATAAAAATAAATATTTACATATTATACTATTATACGTTGTTAGAATATATTTCACAATATAGTTGGTGAAATATAAAAATCAACAACAAACCGTGTTTGTTAAAGATTGAAAATAATATAATTTCAAATGTTATCATTAACATATTATAATATGTATATTGTTAAAAATTGTAAAAAAAGAAATTCGAATATGCTTTCATTTTACAAAACAATTTTTTAGTCATTATATTATAAGTATACGCTTACAAGTTGATCCATTTTTTTTCAAAATCAGACCGTTTATCTATTGATTATTTTTGTACATTGTCATATAAATTTATGAATTACAAATATATGATTTAACATTTATACATTTATTATTTTCGTTTAATTATATGTGTGTGTGTGTGTGTTAAATTGTAAGGATAATATATACCAATCACTTTCAAATATAATAAAATTTACCATATTTAATTTCTCGGTGTTTATATCAAGGATTGTTTCATGTTTTTTGTGGAACTTGAATCTGATTGTTACGGGTCAAAAGTTAGTAAATAGGTTGTTTAGTACAAATTAACTACATTTTGCTTGAAATTGTTATGGGTAAAAAAGTGTAATTTGAATACTTTTAAAAGTTTGAGAACAGAAATAGATTTATCGTCAAACTTGTTAAGGATTTAAAGTTTTGACTTGAATATGTAAAACAAATGAAAGTTAGAATTTTAAATGTGATTGAGTTCGAGATTATTTTCAAGGACATTTTTGAAAATAATCAAAGGATTCGAGATTTGGCAAATTGATGATTTTTCCCACGACTATTAAAATTTAAGAAATTACGAACACTTCTGACACACCACCTCCAGGCCTATCTATACTTTTAACTTTTATCAAATTTGAAACATTTGTGTCAACATTAACTTTTCCTTGAATGGTAATGTTGTATGTGAAGCATTCCATAGAACATTACGCTCAAGTGAATCAACATTCACAAAATCGAACGGGTTAACGTATTATTTATCATGTTGTCATTATGGCAAAGTCAAGAAACCACCTCAAACTTATCATAAAAATTTTCATGATGTAGCTCAAAGCAATTATTGTATAAAAAGTAGTATATGAAATTGGTTCATAAACAAAAGTCTTTTAATTATATATGTATGATACTGAGAATGAAATTTCCAATAGATGGAGCGTTCTCGAGTTTGTTTATGCACGTGCATCTTTATTTTTATTTTATTTAATTCATCTCTTTTGAAAAAAAATCATTTTTTGATATAAAATCAATTTATGTACACACAGTATTGATAAAAGCATAAATTTAATATATTTTTCCATATACATTATGTATTGCTTTATTTGTAATTTTATTATTTAGATCATCCCGTATGTTACACGGGCTCTAGATCTAGTATACACACACACACACACACAATAGCTATAGAGCCCGTGTAACACACAAGATAATCTAAATAATTAAGTTATAGAATACATAATGTGTATTTTAAAAAAGTATTACATCTATGCTTGTATCATTATATAAAAATTGATTTTATTTATATCACAAAATGAATTTTTCAAAAAAAGAAAAAGAAAAATGAACATAAAAAAAATAATGCACGTGCAAAAACACACCTAATAACACTTCATCTATTGAAAATTTATCCTCAGTATCATATATGTATAATTGAAAGAAATTTAGTTATGAACCAATTTCGGAGAATACTTCTTATATAATAATATTTTTAAGTTACACAATGAAAAATATTTTAATAAGTTTGACGGGCTTCTCGACTTTGCCAATTGAAAAAAATAACATGTTGACCAGTTCAATTTTGGGAATGTGTTTGCTTCACTTGAGCATAATTTTGTACATCATGCTTCCATACAACATCTGATCACTATTCAAGGAAAAGTCAATGCTGACACAAATTTTTATAATTTGATAAAAGTTAGAAGCATTGATAGACCTAAATGTGACATGTCGGAAGTGTTTGCTATTTATTTCTTAAATTTTAATAGTTATGGGAAAAATACTTAATGTGCAAAATCCCGAATCTTTTGACTATTTACAAAAATTCCCTTAAAAATAATTTCGAAACCCAATCACATTTAAAATTTTAACTTTCATTTGTTTTACATTTTCAAGGCAAAAAATTTGAACCCGTAACAAGTTTGATGATAAATCAAAAATCTATTTACATTCTCAAAATTTTAAAAATATTCAGATTAACCCTTTTTACTCGTAACAAACTTGAACCTAATGTAGTTAATTTGTAGCAAATGATCTATTTACCAACTTTTAACCCGTAACAATCAAATTTAAGTTCCACAAAAAACCCGAAACAATGCCTCATAAAAAAACCCAAGAAACTAAATATGATAAACTTTATTATATTTGAAAATGATTAGTATGTACTATCCTTACAATTTAATACATATATGTATAGTTTACTAAGTTAACCGAAAAACTAAATAGATAGATTTATATCATATATTTATAATTTATCATTTATATGACAATATACAAAAAACCCAATAGATAAATGGATTTATTTAAAAAAATGGACCAACTTTTAAGCATATATTTATAATTTAATGATTAAAAAAATTACTTCGTAAATTGAAAGCATATTAGAGTTTTTTTTGTTCTTTTATATTTACAATCTCAACAATATACTTATAATATGTTAATGATAACATTTAAAATTATATTATTTTCAATATTTAACAAACACTGTTTGCTGTTGATTTTGAATTTCACCAAGTATGTTGTGAAATATATTCTAACAATGTATAGTAGTATAATATGTAAATATTTATTTTTATAAAAGTGTATAGATATAATATAAATAGAGTTTAAGGAAATGTGAATAACTTAATCATGTTATAGAATTAATATAAATGAAGTGTACATAAAAGGAAAGTGAATAATTATTGATCTATAACATATATTAGTTTTGTAGGGGAAAAAATTACGAGGATTAACCATAAACCGACACGTCCCTACGATTATTTTACATTATTAGAATAGGTATATATATATATATATATATATATATATATATATAGGGTGTGGTTAGAATAAGAAGTAAAGTGTGTCTAAAAAGTGTAAGAAGTAATCTTGTGTGTTAGATATGCTGATCTGATGGTGAAAATAGAAAGTGTGTTTATTGTGCGGTGTGTTTTATTTTAGTTGCGGTGTGTAAATTGTGTGGTGTGTTTTATTAGATCTAATGGTGAAAACACACTTCCTAAACTTCTTAGGCTACGTGTAGTGGAGGGGCTACAAAATGGGGCGTTTTGCGCCATGTGGCGCCCAGTCAGCAAAGGGTGGGTTTTTGTTTTTGAGGTGTAATGGTGTTGTAGCCATATATATATATATATATATATATATATATATATATATATATATATTGTAACATCCTGAAATTTCTAAGAATAATATTTAATATATTATATAATTATGGTGGAAAAGTTTACTTGAGAAATAATAAAATAATAAAGATGGAAGGATAAGCAGGGTAATTAGATGTAATTAATTATGGACCAAAAAGGAAAGATGGACCTAAGGTCCATGGGCTTAATGGAGTATATATACCCCTTAAAACCCTACTTCTTTCCATTTTCATACATCCCTACACCATAGCCTACACAATAAAAAACACATTTCTCTAATTCCCGTTTTTGAGAAAACCACCCACAAAGACACAAAGATTCCTGAAGATCAAACCGTCGGATCGGTCTCAAACTTTAATTGAGTGTTCATGGTATATAAATGAATATTTCCACATATTAGATCTTCGACCAGAGGTCGCGAAGTCCAGTTTTTATCAGCAAAACCATAGCAGCTCAAAAGTGAATATTTCAGCGACTGTTCAGCTATTTCGGCGACTGTAGCGGCGGTTTCCAGCAAAGGTGAGCTGATTGGTTTGTAGATCGGGACAATACGGTTCCGTGGCCACTTGAATCACTCAAATCGGAGTTCATTTGATATGGTTTTGGGCCTCTCGAGTGATTTTAGACAAAAACCTCAAATGTACGTTTTTGTTAAAAATAATTACTTTTCATGAACATATTTACATGAAATTGGTAGGATGATAGATCGGGTCTAGATATATCATAAATTTGCGAACTTGATGCTTAAAACGGACTTAAAAACTCGTGGTTATATACGGCTCGTAAAGAAACCCTAGATCTAGCTTTGAACGTTTTAAGCCATAAAGGTCCAAGCTTTATGGTTACACGGGTCAAGTCTTAGTTGGAAATGGTCATGGGAACGTTTACGGGGTAATATAATATCATAATAAGGGTTTAAGGGTTAAAACATAATATGATAGTGGGATTAAGGACTAATCTGTAGCCCACTGTCCATCCGAAAACAATAAAAACATGCAGCTCGTTCGATTACAATGGCCATACTCGATTACAATGACCATACTCGATTACATTGTATAAGTTCGAATACATTTACAAGGTTTGAATACAAGGGGAACACCCGCATACATTAAGTAATTCAAATACAATTTAAACTCGCATACATTAGATAAGTTCGATTACAAAGGACGATTCGAATGCATCATAGGACTCGTATACAATATGCCCGTTCACATACAAGTTGCATGGTCGCATACAATCAAGAACTCGAATACACTGCATGCGTTCGAATACAATCATAAACTCTAATACATACATACAATTCGATTACATGATGCCACTCGCATACAATGGCTAATCTCGAATACATTAAGATAATCGATTACAATGTGACTCAAACACAATTATATAAATTGATTACAATACTAAACTCGAATACAATTTGAGAATTTGCATACATCATAGAACTCGAATACAAAGAGTATCTTGATTACAATATGGATTCGAATGCATACAAGAATCGAATACATATATACACACTCGAATACACCAATGTATTCGAGTGTAGGGTATGCCGGGTGCATATCGATTGAATACAAACTAGATTCTAAGTATAATGTAATATAATACAAACCACGCTTATGAATACAAAAGAAAAGAAAGAAAAGAATACTAAAGTAACTGAATACCTTGTATTCGAATACATTAGTGTTTGAGGGTAGAATTATATTCTAAGTAGATTGTATTCTAATATAAGGCCATACCTTATAAGGCCATTAGAATAGACCAGACTTAGCCATTTTGGCTGAAACTTGAATAATGTGAATAGGACATATATTGATACATATAATTAATGTAAATTCAGCTGAGCTCAGTTAAAGAAAGGGATAACGATTAACGGAGAACATAACATGATCCAGGTGAGTTTCTAGCCCTATTCCTTGTTATGTTTTTGGGGCTGTGTGCATACTCGATGTGATTAGTTAATACACTTATCTTAAGTGGTAAGTGTATGCCTTATATGTTATGTGAAAGATATGAATGATTGCTTGTCGGTACATGAACGATCTTCAGATATTGCATGTATTGCCAGGGTTATAATTAAAGATATGAATGCTATATATAATGTATGGATGCTATACATATGTTATGAACGAATATAAAGATGGCAAGGTACAGAAGAAAGAGACCGAGCCTTAATATTACTCGAGGCAGAATAGGGACCGGACCCTAATAATATTCGAGGAAGAAAAGGGACCGGACCCTAATAATATTCGAGGCAGAAAAGGGACCGGACACTAATAATATTCGAGGCAGAAAAGGGACTGAACCCTAATAATATTCAAGGAAGAAAAGGAACCGAGCCCTAATAATACTCGAGGCAGTAGGGCGATATGCTCTTTAAAACGTATAAATGTGTAGAGTATGAATAAATGTAAAGTATGTGAAGAAAGAATAAAGGAAAGATTGAAGGAAAGGTAGAAGGTATATACTCATGTATGTACGAAAGTAAAAAAAAGGCAGGTTAAGTATATAATATGTATCTTCGGATGCGTATGTATAAGTATGTGAAAGTATTGTATGTTACTTGATTAACTAGAACTCACTCAACGTAGCTGACTTTTAGTATGCATGCAGGTGAGTAGGATGAGACAACTAGCTTGAGGAGGTCACATGGTGGAAGAAATGAAGAATAAGAAGCTGGCATCTGAAGACCTGTGACGTTTTATTTAAATGATGTTTATGTTTGAAAGATAAAAGACGTTAATCGAGACAAGTTTTTGTAATAATTTGAAATGTTTATTGAAGTTTTAATATTCCGTGAAAGTTTTAATTAACTCTGATATTTAGTATTTAGAATTGTGTTTATGAGTAAAACCAACGTCCAACGTAGGGCACCGGGATTGGGGCCTTACATATATATATATATATATCTCACAAACAATATAATAATGATATATACACAAACAAGCCCGGGGATAAATAGTCAGCTGCTTCAATCTATTCACCTGCGTGCATACTTATACATACGCATCCGAAGATACCTATTATATAACCTACTTATCTTTCGTACATACATAGGTATATGCCTTATTTCGTTCTTTCTTTCTTTCTATAATTCTTTCTTTCTTTCATATATTTATGTTGGTGCATGATGTCAGTAGTTCAGTGTCGAGTGTCTGTAATCGTGTTAGTTAGATTTGAGTTTTGTATGTAAGCGAAGTTGCTAACAAGTTCGCTGATATGGGCGAACTTGTTAGACAAGCGAAGTTAGGGACAACTTCGCCTGAACATGCCAGGCGAAGTTGTCGTGTCTATATAAGCTGTTTTGTTTACGACTTATAGATAAGAATTCAGTTTATTCGTGTATTCGAGTCAGAGAGTTTGTATTCAGTGATCATAGTATCACGTGTTTACGGTTGGAATACAACGTGTGTTTGATTATCGTATCGTGTGTTAGCTCGTATTGTTTTCTATACTCGTAACATCTTACGTAGGGATTCCGCACCTACGTAGAACGCGATATCTCGTGTAGATCCGGCTGGGAACCTACAATTGGTATCAGAGCTTTTGCTCGATTGTGTGGTTCGGGATTATAACGCGGGTGTAGAAATCGTTCCGTTCGACTATTCGCGGGACGAGTTTTCTGAGTTTTTGTGCTATACTCACCTCCTACAATCATAAACAACCCATAACACCTTCACAAACCTCAAAAAACCCAGAAATCTAATCTGCAGAAAGTTCGTGTTCATCAGGCGAAGTTGCCGTCACTGTTAGTAGGGTTTCGGCGAAGATATAAGGTTAAGCGAAGTTATCCACAACTTCGCCTACCTCTTCAAGTTCGCTTACCTCAAGCGAAGTTACCCACAACTTCGCCTACCTCGCAAGTTCGCTCAACTTAAGTGAAGTTATTCTCAACTTCGCCAATCCGGCGAATTTAAGAAAGTGAGCGAAGTTACAAATTCACGCGAAGTTAAGTTTTAAGCGAAGTTATCCACAACTTCGCCTACAGTGCTGTTTGAAAATAAAATTTTTGATTTTCAGATTTCTTTGAGTTTTGTGAAAGCTGTCTTCTATAAACATTACCGAACTGGTAAAGATGGAAGTAGAAGCGGGTTCGGCTACAAAGGCACCTAAGATGCTTAAGAAAACTGATTATGTAGCGTGGAAAGATCGTTTTGAACAATATGTCAAGTACCAAGATGCTAAGATGTGGGTGTGCATACAAGATGGTTACATTTCACCTACTGCTGAGTATGAGGGTCGTGATCAGATCAAGAAATACAAAGAGATGGAAGAAGAAGAGAAGAAAATGTATGAGGCCGAAAGCAAAGCTCATGCAGCAATTACAATGGCTCTTCCACAAGAGATTCTGCACACTTTCAGAAAGTATAAAACTGCCAGAGAGCTTTGGGAAGCGCTTGAAAACCGGTTTGAGGGAAATGTGAGAATTCGTGCATCGAAAATTAAACTTCTAAAAACCCAATTCTCAGTTTTCAAGTATCTGAAGAATGAATCACTTGATGATATCATCACTAGATATTATCATCTGATGACTGAACTCAGCAACTATTCAATTGTTTACAAAGAAGATGAGATAGTTGAAAAGCTTCTTGATGCTCTCCCACCGAAATGGGAGATGTATACTGTGTTGATGAGAGAAGACAAAGACTTTGCTTACTATGACCTGGAGACAGCAGTTAACAAGCTAAGAACGTTTGAACTGAACATGGTACGAAAGGAGACACCTACCGATCAGGTTCAAGATACAGGTATGTATGGTGCAAAGGTTAACTCAGGATCAAGTTCGAAAACTGAATCATCTGCTTATTACTCTAAGGGAGAGTCAGGCGCTAACTCAACACACGAAGGACATGTATCTCTCAACATGAACGGTGATGTGTGCTTTGTAGCTGGAGGATCAAATGCTTCTCAACCTCAAGCGACCAAGAGTAGTTTTTCCCCAAGTGTATCAAACAACAACTACTCGAAGATGCCCATGTGTGTTAAATCTGCTGAACAGCAGTTTGCTCTCTATGCATCTTTTATTGCTTCGTATGAGAATTACATTCAGGGTAAGATTGTTGATCCTGCAATTTTGGATGAAGACTATGATCAGATCGATGCTGGTGATCTGGAGGAGATGGATCTGCAGTGGCAGATGGCTATGATTGTCAGAAGGGTTAAGAGGTTCATGAAGAAGACTGGCAGGAAGTTTGTCGGAGAGAGGCCAGGGTTTGATAAGTCGAAGGTACGCTGTTACAACTGTCAGCAGAATGGCCACTTTGCAAAAGAATGCAAAAATGAACGTGTAGAACGCAGTCAAAACAGATCTACACAGCAGAGTGGTAGTGGTAATGACTATAGAGCCATGATTTCCAGACAGAACGAGGAGTACAACTGGAATCTGCATGTTGAAGAAGTATTTGAACAGGCCAACTTGGCAAACATCGAAACTGCAGATAGTGAGAAGGGAACTGGCGAAAATGAAGCTTACATGGCAGATGTGGCAGACCAGCTCTCCGAGGTAAGTACCGAACTCCCTTGTACCAAGTGTGAACATCTGTCTGAACAACTGACAACTATAACTGATCAGTTTGTTAGTTTGGATGCGCAATTTAAAACTTTAAAAGAAGATCATCATTTCACTAAAGCTAGAGAAAATAGTTACAAAGTAAAAATTAAAGCTAGTGAGAAAGATATTAAAAGTCTTAAAGAAAAGCTTGCTGAAAAAATTCAAGTGATTGATCTTAGCTATGAAGTTCTAGAAGAGAAAACCAAACTAATAGCTGAAAGGGATAAACAGATAGCTGATCACCAGGTAAAAGTGGTGGAACTTAACAGGAAACTTGAGCAATTCAGAAATTCCTCCGCTATACTTGATCACCTCGTTAGTGATCAAGGTTCCCCAAAAAGGGGAGGAATTGGTTATCATGAAGTTCCACTACCTTTCAATCATAATTACACTTATGACCCTAGTAATCAGAAATCTGTCGATGTTGACTATGGTCAGACAGTTCCGGTTAAGGTAACGATTAAAGAACCAGAAGTTAGTAAAGGCGAAACAAGTAAGCCTGTTACTAGTGTTAAGATTTCTGCTCCGAGTCCTGTCTCATCTAACTCAGACAAGTCTTCTGAGTCAAAACAAGAGGAAATGTTACCAAAAAGTGGAGAGAAAAATAAAACACCTGAAAAGAAGTCTCCACTAAACCCGTATGTCCCACCATATGTGAGACAAACGGGCAGTAATACAGCCTCAACATCTAAGACAACTTTTGATAAGAAAGTTGGACACATGAGTTGTTTTAGATGTAATCAATTAGGACACCTTGTTGCTGATTGCCCTCTGAAGCAGAAATTCAGAGGTGTGAGGACTTCAAAATCTCAGAAAAGAACTAACGTTAATCAATATAATGGTAAAAATGAAAACCCATCAAATTTCAGAAAATGGACTAATCCAGGTTTTCAAAGAAATAGATCTCAGTTTTTCACTGCTAACAACCAAACCTTAAGTAATAATTCTTTTAATTCACGAAGGTTTGGATGGCCTCATAGTCAATCCACAAGAAGGTATCCTGTTAGGACTCACAGATATTATTATGATACTAACTTTGGACAGCCAAGGTACGGAATGTATCGACCCAAGACCAATCGGTCTTGGGTCCCCAGATTTTAATCATCTGCTTTAATCGTGCAGGAACAGTTGAACAGGGCTGCCAACAATCAATAGGTTGTGGATAGCGGCTGTTCCCGGCACATGACGGGTAACAAGAAATTGTTACACGACTTGAAACCTGTTCAAGGAGGAAGAGTGAGTTTTGCAGGAGAGAGCGGTGGAAGGATTACAGGAATAGGGACGGTGTCGAATGGAAAGATGACTTTGAGAAAGTAAATTTCGTTGAAGAACTGAAGCACAATCTGCTGAGTGTTTCGCAGATTTGTGACAAAGACTACACCGTACATTTTACAAAGAATGAAGCGATTGTGTTGTATACTGGTTTTAAGATACCAGAGGATTGGATTGTTATGAAGGCTCCAAGAGTGAAGAATACGTATATCATGGATATGAGGTCGACTGAGATGGCCACTGAAGAATCGTGTCTTCTGTCAAAAGCAACTGAATCGGAGTCCGAGTTGTGGCATAGGAGAATGGGGCACATTCATCTTCGGAAAATGAACTACCTTGTCAAAAATGGGCTTGTGCTGGGTGTTCCCTTGAAGAATTTCAACTTTGAAGACCAATGCTTATCATGCAAAAAGGGAAAGCAACACAAGAAATCCCATCACACCAAGAAGGTCAATTCAATTGTCAGTACCCTAGAATTACTTCACATGGATCTCTTCGGTCCCGTGAATGTAAGAAGTCTAGGAGGAACATCTTACTGCTTGGTGATTACTGATGATTTCTCTCGATATTCCTGGGTATATTTCCTGAAGTCAAAGGATGAAACAGTGCAGATGGTAAAGAATTTGATTACCAAGGTTGAGAATATCATGGGGAAACGGGTTAAATTCATCAAGAGTGACAATGGAACTGAGTTCAAGAACTATGAGATGGAGATCTTCTGCTTACAGAAGGGGATAGAACACCAATACAGCGCACCGTATACACCGCAACAAAATGGAGTGGCTGAGAGGAAGAACAGAACCTTAATTGAAGGAGCCAGAACCATGCTGGCTGATTCGAAACTTCCCGTGGTGTTCTGGGCTGAAGCTGTTGCAACAGCCTGTTATATCCTTAATAGAGTGTTAACTGTTAAAAGATTAAATAAAACCTGTTATGAACTTATGCATGGGAGAAAGCCTAACTTGAGTGGTCTTGAACCATTCGGGTCCCCGTGTTCGATATTAAAGACCAATTCTAAATTTGGTGAAGTAGCCGACGAAGGAATCTTAGTCGGATACGTTGTTGGGACTCCCAACAGACGGGTCTTTAATACATCGACTAGCAAGGTTGAGGTGGTGTGTAACACTGATATCACAAGTTACAAATCACCAAAACCAAGCACGGGACCCGCTGGGGTTTTCGACTATGATAGACTTTTTAAATCTTTTAACATACCTTATCTGGATTTTGCAGAAGTTGAGGAAAGAATTGCTACGAAGATGATATGCGATGAGGAAGACACTTTGGTGCAACGACCACAGTATGATGAATGTCAGCCTTCCTCGTCAAATGCTGTCAATACCCCTGCTGCCTCTACTGAAGAGGAATTCATCAATCCGTTTCACTCTCAACATCAATCACCCATTGATGAGCTATCTTCGAACTTGGAAGATAATCTGAATGTCAGTTCGGTTCCGACTACGAGAATTCACAAAGATCATCCTTTGGAGAACGTGATAGGTGATCTGTCCGCCGGTGTACAAACAAGAAAAAGCTTGAATGAGCACACTTGTGTTTACACAAGCATTAAAGAATCAGGCATAATCAACGAGTGCTTGTACACCTGCTTTATCAGCCAGATTGAACCAAAGAACTATCAAATGGCTCTTAAGGACAGCTCGTGGGTCGAAGCCATGCAAGAAGAGTTAGCTTAGTTTAAGAAAATGGAAGTATGGACCCTGGTTGCAAAACCAAGGAATGTGCATGCGATTGGCACGAAATGGGTCTTCAAATGTAAGAGAGATGAGAAAGGGATTGTTATCAGGAACAAGGCGAGACTGGTTGTTAAAGGCTTTAATCAACAAGAGGGGATTGATTACAATGAGGTGTTTGCTCCTGTGGCAAGATTGGAAGCCATTCGGCTGTTTTTGGCATTTCTGCTCATAAGGAGATGAAGGTTTTTCAGTTGGATGTGAAGAGTGCGTTCCTAAATGGTAAAGTCGATGAGGTTGTGTACGTTGAGCAACCTCCGGGTTTTCCTGACCCTGACTTTCCCGATCACGTGTACAAGCTAAGTAAAGCGCTGTATGGACTACATCAGGCACCTCGTGTCTGGTATTCAACCTTATCAGATTACTTGCTTGAGAATGAGTTTGAAAGAGGTAAAATTGATAGCACATTGTTCATCAAGAGAAAGGGTAGCGACTTTCTGCTGGTGCAAGTCTACGTGGACGATATTATCTTTGCTGCATCAAAAGTCTCCATGTGTCAGGAGTTTGAGGCCGTCATGAAGAAGAGATTTGAAATGAGTGCTATGGGTGAACTAACTTTCTTTTTAGGATTGCAGGTTGATCAGAAGAAAGACGGGATGTTCATTCATCAGACGAAGTATGTCCATGATGTTCTCAAACGCTTCAAGATGGAGGACAGCACTCCATATGATACTCCAGTCTGCGTCAATCACAAATTGGGTGCTGATTCAGACAACGATGCAGACGTGAACCCAACCCAATATCGGGCTATTATAGGTTCTTTAATGTACTTAACTGCTTCTAGGCCTGATATAATGTTTGCTGTTTGTCTTTGTGCACGCTTTCAGGCAAACCCAAAAGAATCTCATTTGAAGGGTGCGAAGAGAATACTACGGTATCTCAAAGGCAAGCCGAAGCTGGGGTTGTGGTACTCGAGAGGAGGAGACTTGGAGCTAGTCGCTTACACAGATTCTGATTATGGAGGGTGCAATCAGAGTCGGAAGTCTATAACTGGTGGATGTCAATTTCTTGGTGGCAGACTAGTGTCGTGGCAATGCAAGAAGCAGACCTCAGTCGTAATTTCAACCTGTGAAGCAGAATACATGGCAGCATCCAATTGCTGCTCCCAGGTTCTTTGGATTCAACAACAGTTGCGCGATTATGGTTTGAATTTCTCACTTACTCCTATATGCATTGATAACACTGCTGCTATCTCAGTAACTAAAAATCCCGTAAAGCACAGTAAAACTAAACATATTGACATTCGTCATCATTTTATACGGGATTGTGCTGAGAAGAAACTGATTGTGCTCGAAAAGGTTGACACGTTAGATAATTTCGCTGACTTGTTCACGAAAGCGTTTGACAAAACTAGATTTCAAAACCTTGTTGAGCTGAATGGGATGATCAATCCCGAGTAACCATGTCATATGTTTGTGTTTGAATTAAAAAAAAAAAAGAAAAAAAAAACGTCACTATCGCTTAGAATTATGACGGTTGCCTCAGTTTGAAGGACATGTCTTCGGATATGTTTGGTCCTCATTTCCACTTGTAGAATATGAGGATAGCCATTAACCAGATGACTGAAAGTGACCGGGGCGGTTTATGATGTGTTTTCATTCTTTCGCTGAAAATTAGTCGATCATACTTAGTTAGAAGGACACATACTAGTATGTGGTCGGTCCAGCTGATCCATTGGATCTTCAGGATAGCCGTTTCCCTGAAGACTTTGATTTGGTCGGGGCGATTGAAGTTAAATTTTTTCTTTTTGGGAGATGAAATTATTTTTCAAGTCTATTACTTCGTAAGAAGTACCTTTACTATGGTTAACAGAAAATTGATCCAACATTGGAAAGTGATAGATATACTGATTCTGTGTGCTTAACTAGTGAAGTTATTAGGCCTAATAGACTTTTGAACAGTCATTGTATGTCATGGTAGCTTTTTATGGTGCGTAAAAGTAGAAGTGATACTAACTAAATCTACTCGATTTTATGTGGAAACTCCTTAAGAGTTGTGCATGTCTTCATATATATCTTTCCGAATGATAGGCAGAAAAGCGATTACCCAGTCATACACGAGCCCGTGAGTGTTCTGATTCCCGTGAAGATAACGTGTCAAGACACTGCAGTGATCCAGATTCGGGACTTGCAGTTGTTTTCTACTTGAAGTTGTGTATATACATGTTAAATAAAAAAAAAATAAAAAAATTCTAGAGTTCAAAATGTTAATGATTATCAATCAAGACGCAAGAAGGTGAATGGGAAGCAGAGTCTAAGATCGAAGAGTAATTATTACTTAATCAGACACTACGGGTCGAGGTCAATTCGGGGTGACTTGGGGAAAGCTAAATACGCTTTGAGAATAGATAGGAGGCATCATAATCTCTGAGTTGTTGCCCACTTAAGTTTTGAGCTTAATTGAACCTAACCCGTATCACAGAAACAATGAAAACCATTTTAAGTATATTACCTGCTTACAACCTGTTTCTTTATGTCATAATACAGCTAAACACGGATCTGTGTGACAGTCACGTAATAAGTATGATTCCTGTTCGGATCTTTTCTAAAACATGGTAGTCCCTGTCGAGACTGAAATTTGATCCCGTGTACTTTAATTTTTCAAATTTTTGTTACTTTTGTAATTGTTTGATTTTATACCTGGTTACTTGGTCTTGATCGTATCATTTAACGCTTTAAAGGAAGTTTTTAAAACTTAATTGCAAATTGTTCAAATTATGGGGTTTGTTTTGAAACATTTTAATATCAGCGAAGTTGTGCATAACTTCGCCAGCAATAGGCGAAGTTATCCATAACTTCGACGGTACATCTGTGACCCTATATAAAGGAATTTTTAGGTCAAACAGTTTCATTATTTCAAAACCAGCGAACTTATCCTCTCCGAGACCTAGGCGAGCTTATCGAGCATCTCATCGATCATCTGTGTTTAACTTTCCTTCGATTCTAATCAAATTCAAGGTGTGTAGGGTTCGATTATCATACTATCATTGTCTATTGAGGTTAATCATCGGTCGTTTCGACTCGATTAACGACCTCGATCTTTCGAACCTTAAACACCCGATTTCAAACTTGTTATTACGTGATAGTAATTTACTTGAACGTCTAAAACTTCATAAAATCATGTGTTACGGAGTCCTCGATCTCCAAAATCATCATCTACACGTCGTTCGATTATCCTAACTGTTGCCGATTCGAATTCGGCGAAGTTACAGGTTAGGCGAAGTTATCCGTAACTTCGCCTGAGGTTTAACTTCGCCTGATTATTAATTTTTGAAACAGTTTATGAGGCGATGTTACAGTTTATGAGGCGATGTTGTGGTTAGGCGAAGTTATCATTAACTTCGCCTGGACCATTTTACTTAACAGTTATCAGACGAAGTTCAAGTTGAAGCGAAGTTGTTTCCCAACTTCGCCCCACCTTTAACTTCGCCTGTACAGAATAGATCACAACTTCGCTCTTGGTAACAGGCGAACTTGTGATTTGCTTTGACGTTTATCTAACTTAACCTGTTTGTTGCAGATATGGCTGCTGTTGCTGGAGCAGGTGGTGCAGGCGGTGATGACGGAGGTGATAACCAGAGGCAGTTCTTCCCGGGTCACAACATGTATATAACATTAGACCCGGAGGCGAGCGGAGTTGATGATTTCCGCGAAATCATCACATTTCTGTTACGCTCGCGGATATTCCAAGCGATAACAACAACTCTGCCGATATCCTTGTCCAACATTGAGGATTTTTGGCTGACCGTGGAATATGATTGTAGAGTCGAACCCCCGGTGATGCGCGCAACAGTCAACAATCAGATGGTTCAGTTCTCTTCTGAACAAATCCGGGCGGCTTTACGATTTGGAAATGAGACAAGGGATGACCCGACAGAGTTTGTAGCTCCTTTCCATGATGGAGCGTTTTTGAGGATGGGATACTCTGGTCCCTTGGGGGATACGCAGAGGAGGAAAGGATTTTTACTTGACCAGTGGCGCTTTCTCATGCATGTCATGATTGTATGCATGTCAGGGAGAAAGGCGGGCACTGATAGCATGGGCGCGACCATGCAGTCAGCGATGACTGCTCTGACTTACAACAAGCGATACAGCTTTAGTCAGATGGTCTTTTATGAGATTGATCGTCAAAGAAGAGCGATGGCGCGTGAGCGATTTATCATGTATCCAAGATTTCTTCAAATGATCTTGAATCATGTTGCTCCAACGCTTCCTCAGCACCGTCCGATCCGATACGTTGAGAGTGTGAATAAACGGATCTTCGCCCAATGTAGATCCTCCAGTGCGAGGAGCAAACCTGAGCTCCGTCCTCGGCATACTCCGCTGTTTGGGTACTTAATCAACCCGGGGTATGTACCTGCTCGAGGGGACGAGTTTAGGGACCCGGCACTACAACAGGCAGGAGCACCTCAAGCTATGCCTGCTGCTCCTGTTGTGTCACCGGAGGAGACCGTTGACCTTGACGCAGCGTTTGGCGGTCAGGGATTTTTTGACATGGATCGGGTGGATCCAGAGGAGAACGTACAGGTCCCGGTTGAACGTGCTTCGGGTGTGAATGTTACTAGGACAGCTGCTACGGTGGCTGGTTCTGATTCTGATGATGAAGTGGCAGAGGCAAGAAGGATTATGGTAACTCGAGAAAGACTATAGGGGAAAAGAAAGAGAACAGATGATGACAGCGAGTCAGATTATGAGGAAGAGGTACAACAGTTGATCCGGAGGTCAAGAAGGGAATGGATAGGTGCAGGATCGGGAGCCGGTGAGAGCTCTAGGGTGGTACGTTTCACTCCACCAGCACTATCCGGTATGACAATGGTTCCCTCGTCACTATAGGTTACAAGGCCAAGCGCTACGGTTATTCCCGTGGTGGCTACCTCATCTACATTTGGCCTCCCACCCACTACTTTCCAACTTTCGACTCCTGAGATCGTTTCATTGCCGCCTCCGACCGTTACTCCATCGGAGGTCGTGGCACAATTTATCGAGTCGACTGTTGTGGCTACTGCAGGGTTATCGGTGACGATACCACCTGCGGTTACGTCTATTTCTACTTCTGAGGTCCCGGTGACATCGGAAATCCCTCCTCAGTACACTCAAGATATATCACATATGAGGTTCGATTTCGATGCAACCCTATCAGACTCTGAACGAATAGCAGCACTTGAATGGGTCGTGGCAGAGCAGTCAAGGATTAATCTTATCCAGACCCAGGCTATTCAGCGCCTAGTTGCAGAGAATCAGATGCAGTCGTCCCTGCTGGTAGAACATGGAAAAATCATAGATTCTTTCAAGGAGTTCTTGGCATCTCAAGGGGAGACGAGCTGTAAAGGCGATGAGTTGAGGACCAAGAGACGAAATGATAGAGACGATGATCCCAATGCATCGAAAGATGCAGGTGGTGAGTTGCCAAGAACTGATCAAGCTCTTGGAACTTCCACAACTCAGGGGGAGTCGACAACTGCAGCTGGTGGTGATGATGTGGTGGTAGTGGACGTAGAGGAGATGGATGATGGTTTGGTTGGTGATGATGATGTACTACCGAGTGATGTGATAGAGAAGATTGGAGAAGAGATTGTGATTGATAATGAGATTGAAGAGGGAGAGATAGTTGAGGAAAATATTGAGCATGACATTCCAGATGTTGAGAAAGCAGATATGAGTAAAGAGATGGCAAGTGATGAATCTGAATGGGAAGAGCAGCCTAGATGGAAAGAAGGCTATGCTCAGTGGTTCGTCAAAACGAAGAAACCGGCGGTCCCTACAATGTTTAAGAAGAGTTACAACATTAAAGCTTATGCTGAAGCGAAGAAAGGGATTATATGCTGGATATATGATGAGCAGTTGAGGCACTTCGTGATTAAAAGGTATGACGGTGTTCAGTACTTTAGAAGGATGTTGAGATCGTTGAATACACTGCTAGAATGTGAAGTGAAAGACTTAGCCAGATTGGGATTGATAAACAGAAGTGACGATAATATGGCTAGAGTCATTGGGAAGATTGTGTGGAAAGAGAGTATAAAAGAGAAGAAATTTGAGCTGTTGAAACAACAAAAGGGAAAACTTGTTGAAGACGAGGATAGAGGTTTAAGAGCTGATGGAAAACTTTGGATGATTATGAAGTATAAACCGATCCGGTGTTTGAAAGAAGTACCGATGAAATTAATGCCCAAGGATGTGCTTAAAGACCTAAAGTGGTGGTATGTAGATTGTGAGATAGCTGAGGCAGTGATGGAAGACGAGGATGAACAAGAGGTGTTAAGAGTTTATGATCCGATGCACTTGGTAAACTTATCGCAAGCTGATTTGCAGGTGTTGAATGATAAGAAGATATTTTATATTCCTGCTTGGAAAGACGAAGCGAGGAAATATCAAAGAATAGTATCGGTTTGTGTTCGAGAAGGAGTGCATGCTTAAAGATGAAGATAAGAGTGTTGAAGATTACAAGACACGTGTTTGAAGCTAAAGAGATGAAGCTACTGCCAAGGGGGAGTCTGTTGGTGCATGATGTCAGTAGTTCAGTGTCGAGTGTCTGTAATCGTGTTAGTTAGATTTGAGTTTTGTATGTAAGCGAAGTTGCTAACAAGTTCGCTGATATGGGCGAACTTGTTAGACAAGCGAAGTTAGGGACAACTTCGCCTGAACATGCCAGGCGAAGTTGTCGTGTCTATATAAGCTGTTTTGTTTACGGCTTATAGATAAGAATTCAGTTTATTCGTGTATTCGAGTCAGAGAGTTTGTATTCAGTGATCATAGTATCACATGTTTACGGTTGGAATACAACGTGTGTTTGATTATCGTATCGTGTGTTAGCTCGTATTGTTTTCTATACTCGTAACGTCTTACGTAGGGATTCCAAACCTACGTAGAACGCGATATCTCGTGTAGATCCGGCTGGGAACCTACAATTTATATTAATCTTACTTTACATACTTATACATTTTAAAGAGCATAACGCCTTACTTCCTCGAGTATTATTAAAGCTCAGTCCTCTTTCTTCCTCGGATATTACTAGGGTCCGGTCCCTTCTTCTTCGAGTATTATTAGGGTCCGGTTCCCTTCCACCTAACAACCATACCATACCTTTCATTCTATTTATATTTATAAACTTTCATATGTACTTTAAATCTTTCATATAACATACATATATCATGTAACATCCTTGGCAAACACAACATCGTCCCACTCTTAGGTTATCCCACATCGGCCGTGGACAAAAGTTTTTTCTTGGTTCATAAGTAATGTCCTGCCTCTTAGCATCACCAACGCGTTTTGGGCAACCAAAAACAAATCCGTGAGCTCTTCGTGGGCAGAGCAGACAATATTGGTGGTACGAGAGCCGGGGTGTTACAGGTGGTATCAAAGCCACTCTTGTGCCATTCGGGATGATGGGACATGCCTCATCGAGGACGATGAGTCCAAAGGGAGATTGTTTTTAACATCCTTGGCAAACACAACATCGTCCCACTCTTAGGTTATCCCACATCGGCCGTGGACTAGAGAGATCCTTGGTTCGTAAGTAATGTCCTGCCTCTTAACATCACCAACGCGTTTTGGGCAACCTAAAACAAATCCGCGAGCTCTTCGTGGGCAGAGCGGACAATATTGGTGTTACGAGAGGTCGGGGTGTTACATATCATTCATACATCATATATAAAACAATCACATCCTCTAACGATCACCTTTACTAGCAATATGTGTAATATATGAAGATCGTTCACGTACCGACAAGCATTCATTCATATCCTCAATAACTATCACATAAATCATATAAGGCATACACTTACCGCCTAAGGTAAGTGTATTAACTAATCACATCGAGTATGCCCACAACCCCGAAAACATAACAAGAAAATGGGGGCTAGAAACTCACCTTCAACCGATTCCTTTCTAAATTTATAGTAACACCCTTCTTGAGCTGTGTACGGCTAACTGTGTCACAATCATAGTATCAATTAACTTGTAACCCCTATGTACGGGGATCCGGGGGCAGCGCCCCTGGCATCAGGGTTCTAGGGGCGGCAGCCCCTAGAAGGGTCCAAGAGGCAGAGCCCCTAGCTGGGGTTAAGCTGCCAGGTCAGTTTGGAAAAATGTTATTTTCATTAATAAGTCTTTACTATAGACCTCATCAGAAAACTAAAGTTCGGTCTTTCTTTCTAGGTCATTTCCCGTGTTAAACGTTATTGATGTGCTTGAAGTAGTCAAATAATTATTAACTAAAAATAAGCTAATCTAGACACTAAGTAATAATTCTAGACTCTTAAACTACTAACCGGAAAGTGTACCGGTCGACTCTAGTACAGCTAAGTAAGTCCGGATATCGAACCCACGAGACTCTTTAAATTACGAAACTAGCAAATTAGACTCAACTACAAGACACGACTATTTATTAATAATATTTGAGGGGGATTTTAAAACTAATTAATTAAAACTCTAATAATAATTAACTAATGATTACTTCAATTAAACTATTAATAAACTAATTAATATAATAATAAAACAAAACCCTAATTATTGTAATAATAATAAAACATAATCATTACTTATTAATTAACTAATAAAACTTAAACCCTAATTAGTTTTAACTAATAAACAATTTAGAAAACTTGGATTGATTCAGATGATTAAAATAACTACCCAGGCCGGAATCCCCAAAGATACAGTTATTAATTTAAATGGAAAAACGCAAGTTATGGAACCGGGATCATAAGATAGACCCTTGACAGAAAACCCGAATAGGACCCTTGAACTTCAAGAAGATGCCTATGGATTTCTAACAAGTTTTAAGATTCACCAGTTTTATATTAAACTTCCTTACGGTTATTTAATTGCTTATGTCTAAGTATCTTTTATGACGAAAACCTACCTTACAGCGCGGAATTCAAAAGATAGTAAAGCAAACCCAATTAATTTAATAGACTAAGCTGACAATCAAATCTCGACGGACTCCTTACGAAGAACTAAATTTAGCAATCCCGACAAGCAAAGATTATTAATAGCCTATCACTTTACAGCTTTTTAGACTAGCAGCTCACTTTTATTTGTTTAACTGATTTTATTGTTTCTATGATCTTAATCGATATCAATCATAAACTAATCAAGAACACACAGTAAATGACCTAACAAAACCCTATCCTATGAAACAATCAACAATGGAAATGTGAAACAATAAATTCAAGTAAACAAAACCAAACAATCATACGTATCAACTAAATCAAACTCAACCGTTTACTTAGAACATAATATCCATAACGAAGCGAAAATCCAAATAAAATCAAACCGAACTAAGGTTCATCACGACCTAGGCAGTCTATGGAATTTAGCCTAGCATATTAAAATCTAAATCAAACAAAACAAATAATAACGAAAACATGGTGAAAGTATAAGAAACGGGGAATCGAAGATGATAAAACCCGTAAACTCGAACGTGAACGTGTAGCTCTTCACCGGATGTTCTCTCGCCTTCAAAATCACCAACCAACTAAAAAATATGCTCTAAGAACTCTTAATTTCGGCCGGTGGCTTTCAGGTTATGTCAGGTTTAAGTTAAAGGTGTTTAAATAGCGAAAACAAGGCCCGACAATAAGCAAAAACGAATTAAAAACCCATCAGCATTGCCTAGGCGCCGCGCTAAGGGCATTTGGCCTTCCCCCTTCCCGCGGTGCGGCGTGCTCCTCCATGGGGGCCGGTCAGACCGGCCCGGTCTGACCGGTTCTCTGTTCTGGTTCTTCCTGACACGTTCCGGATCTCCGTTTGGGCTCATTTTAGCTCAATTTTTCGCCCTTTTTAATCACGATCAAATCCCGGAACCTATGAATCATAGAAATGTTAGTAATATACAAATCTTGACTAAAAACGAACAAAAACAATTAAAATATTAAATAAAATAAACTTGGGAAACATATATATTTAGCATTATATCAGTTATCTTTCCTTATTAATTAATTACCTATCTTTAGTTCATATATCATATAAGTCTATATATATCATTTATGTACGTATACGCTGTTTATCTTTCCTTTATTTAGAAATACATTCTAGCTTATAAGTATTCCCGACGTGTAAGTTGTTTCCAGTGTATAAGTAGTTTTGGCGCATATGTCCTATAGCGTGTAAGTTCTTTAGCGTATAAGTCATACATATACGTCTATATACATACACGTTACACGCATACATAAACCCTGCATGAATACATACACGGTACATACATACATATACGCTGCATGCATACATATACGTTTATATACATACACGGTACATACATACATATACATTTACATACATACACGTTACATGCATACATATACGTTGCATGCATACATATACGCTTATATACATACATATATGGCTAAACATAATTATACGCCATATACATATGCGATACACACATATACGCTATTGGACTTATACGGCGTATATACTTATACGCCGTAACGTTCTGTTCAGCTTTCCATTTCAAGTTTTTAAGGTTTTTCTTCCTTTCCGATGCCGTCAGCCGCCGTTAACCGCCATGGTTGGTCGGGGTTTTATCGTTTATGACCTAGGTATCTTCGGGGTGTCCAGATCTGAGCTAAGGTGACCATTAAGCTTGTTTTTCGTTGATTAAACACCCGAATATGGCTGGATCTAGATTCAAACGGCTCTTACGACATCCCGGGGTTGCGCTGTCGGGTTCTAATATGTTGGGTCGGCTGAGATAAATGATTTCTTACCTTCGGTTGGTCTTGGATCATTGAAGAGAATAGAGTAGAGAGTGTTTGGCTTAAGTGTGTGTTTTTGATAGTGGAGGATAAGGTGTAAAATGATGGAGATGGAAAGGATTAGGGTTTAAGGAGTATTTATACTCCCTAAGCCCATGGACCGTAGGCCCATCTTCATTTTTAAGTCCATAATTATTTCCATCTAATTAGCCTACCGTCCTTCTATCTTAATTTTTATTATTATTATTATTATTATTATTATTATTATTATTATTATTATTATTATACTAACTCAAATTAATTCTTTCGGCGTAAAAATATTAATATTATTTATAGAAATTCCGGGATGTTACAAGTCTTCCCTCCTTAAAGAGGTTTCGTCTCTGAAACCTAACATTTAATTAAAAAAATCTTGGTAAAACTTGCGCATTTCTTCTTCAATTTCCCAGGTAGCATCCGATCCTTTACGATGCTTCCATATCACCTTCACTAAAGTGATAACTTTATGATGAAGCTGCTTCTCCTTACGGTTAACTACCTCAATAGGCGGCTCGATATAGTTTGACTGCTCATCAACCTCAATATCTATTAATGGCACGTGGGACGTGTCATCAGCTAGACATTTCCTCAGGTGATAAACATGAACAGTAGAGTGAATCCCTTCTAACTCTTTAGACAAATCCAACTTGTAATCTATTTCACCAACATGCTCTATTATCTTAAACGGTCCAATGTACCTTTGACCTAACTTTCCCCTCTTCTCGAAACGAATGATTCTTTTCCAAGGTGAGACTTTGAGCATCACATTGTCACCAACGTTAAACTCGATTGGTCGTCGCGCTTATCAACATACGGATTTTGAAGGTCTTGAGCGTCTTTCATTCTTGCCTTGATCTGATCAAAACTTGAAGAGGTTTCTTGCACAACTTTTAGACTTTCAATCTCTTTCTGACCAATCTCTCCCCAACACACAGGAGTTCTACAACGTTTACCATACAAAATTTTGAATGGTGGCATACCTATACTCGAATGGTAGCTGTTGTTATAAGAGAACTCTACCAGATGTAGATGATCATCCCAACTTCCTCCGAAATCTAAAGTACAAGCACGTAGCATATCCTCAAGGGTTTGGATAGTCCTTTCAGACTTCCCATCTGTTTGAGGATGATACGTCGTACTGATGTTCAATCTTGTTCCCATAGCTTCATGGAACTTCTTCCAAAAACCCGAAGTAAAACGAGTATCTCTATCTGACATGATTGATAATGGCACTCCATGTTTAGACACAACCTCTTTTATGAATACATTTGCTAACGTTTCTAACGAGATGGCCTCTCGTATAGGCAGAAAGTGAGCACTTTTCGTCGAACGGTCCACTATCACCCAAATGGTATCATGATGTTTTGCTATACACGGAGCTTAGTTATGAAATCCATGGTGATGTGTTCCTATTTCCATTCCGGTATCTCTAATGGCTGTATCTTTCCACACGGTTTCTGATGTTCCGCTTTGACTTGCAAGCAAGTTAAGCACTTACTGACATAATCTACCACATCGTTCTTCATACCCGGCCACCAGTAGTCTCTCTTCAGATCTTAATACATATTGGTGGATCCCGGATGGATCGAGTACCTAGACTTATGAGCTTAATCTAAGATTCTGTAACATCCCGAAATTTCTATGAATAATATTAATATATTATTTATGCCGGAAGAATTAGTTTTGAGTTAGTAGAAGATAATAAAATAATAAAGATAGAAGGATGGTAGGCTAATCAGATGGAAGTAATTATGGACTTAAAAATGAAGATGGGCCTATGGTCCATCGGATTAAGGGAGTATAAATACCCCTTAAACCCTAATCCTTTCCATCTCCATCCATTTTACACCTTAGCCTCCACCATAAAAAACACATCCTTAAGCCAAACACTCTCTACTCTAATATATCTAACGATCCAAGACAAACCGAAGGTAAGAAATCATTTATCTCAGCTGACCCAACATATTAGAACCCAACACCGTAACCCCGGGATGCCGTATGAGCCGTTTTGATCTAGACCTAGCTTATTTCGGGTTGTAATCAACCAAAAACGAGCTTAAGGGCCACCTTAGCTCTGATCTGGACACCATGAAGCTACATGGGTCATAAACGATCAAAAACCGATCATCCATGGCGGTTAACTGCGGCTGACGGTGTCAGAATCAAAGAAAAACCTTAAAAAGACATAATAAGGAGCCGAACAGAACGTATACGCCGTATAAGTCTACGCAGCGTATAAGTTGGCGCCATATCATTCTATAAACCGTATAAGTATGCTTATAACGTGTATGTATGAAAGCGTATATGTATTTATGTACCGTATATGTATTATTAACGTATAAGTATGCTTGCAGCGTGTATGTATGAAAGCGTATATGTAGGAGTGTACAATATATGTGTAGATAAACATATATGTATGCATGCAATGTGAATGTATGACTTATACGCTATAGGACTTATGCGATGGATAACTAATTATAAGTTGGAAGGAACTTATACGCTAAGGAAAGAGTTATACGCCACGAGGGATTATACGCTAAGGAACTTACATGCCAGAAATACTTACACACCAATAATAACTTATACACTAGATTAAATGATTTTCCAAACTAAACGGAAGATAAACAGCGTATACGTACGTAAACGATAAATATGGAATTATATGATAAGTAAATAATTAATAATGAAAGCTAACGTTTAAAATGAAGATTTGATTTGATTAAATAATTGAACTTCAGTTTTCTGATGAGGTTTATAGTAAAACGAAGACTTATTAACCCCAGCCAGGGGCTCTGCCCCTTGGACCCCGCTTCTAGGGGCGCTGCTCCCGAACCACCGTAGCTAGGGGTTACAATAATTTAAGAATATGATATAGATATGACCAGTTAATTGATACATGTAATTGTTATACAGTTAGCCGCACACAATTAGGAAATGAGTTACCATTAACTCTGAAAGGAATCATACCCAGGTGAGTTTCTAGCCCCATTTCCTTGTTATGTTCTCGGGGCTGTGTGCATACTTGATGTGATTAGTTAATAAACTCACCTTAAGTGGTAAGTGTATGACTTGTATGATTTATGTGAAAGTTGTTGAAGTTATGAATGAATGCTTGTCGGTACGTGAACGATCTTCATATATTGTACGTATCGCTAAGGAGGTGATTGTTAGAAGATGTGATTGTTTTATATATGATGAATGAATGATATATGTATGTTATGTATGGAAGTTTATAAATAAATATAAAATAAAGGTAAGGTAATGTTGTACGGAAGAAAGGGACCGAGCCCTAATAATACTCGAGGAAGAAGGGACCGGATCCTAATGATATTAAAGGAAGAAAAGGGACCGAGCCCTAATAATACTCAAGGCAATAGGGTGTAATGTTCTTTAAAATGTATAAATATGTAAAGTAAGAATAAAAGTAAAGTATGAAAGAAAGAAGGAACGAAAGTATATACTTACGTATGTACAAAAGAAAGACAAGCAGGTTAAGTATATAATATGTATCTTTGGATGCGTATGTATAAGTATGTGAATGTATTGTATGTTACCTGATTAACTAAAACTCACTCAGCGTACCTGACTTTTAGTATGCACACAAGTAAATAGACTGAAACAGTAAGCTTGAGGGAGACACATGGCAGGAACAGAGGAAGCTGGCATCTTAAGATTTTTCATGATGTTTAAATAAGATATTTTTATGTTATGTTTTTAAGACAAGTTTGAATGTTTTGTAACGAATGATTGAAGTTTTATTTATTCCGAGAGAGTTTAATTTAACTTTGATATTTAGAACTGTGTTTATGAGTAAATCCAACGCCAATGTAGGGCACCGGGAACGGGGCCTTAAATATTCGACCTCTAAGATTTTCATGGCGTGGAATCCACATACGGTCGAACCTATTCTTCACACCATAAGTGTTATCCATCAACTCGTCTTGCTGTCCATAAATTCTTTCCTTTTTCATTAACCCTTCACCTGCAAGCACCTCTGACTGCACCTTGATGATTTCTCTGAAAATATCTGAGTTAATGATCAACTTAAAAGACTTCACTATTGCAATGACTGATTCATTATTACATCTTAGCGCTTTGGCGACCACATTAGCCTTACCAGGATAGTATTTGATATCACAGTCGTAGTCCTTTATCAGCTCTAACCATCTCTTCTGTCTCATGCTTAGCTCTTTCTGCTCGAAGAAGTACTTTAAACTCTTATGATCTGTGTAAATAGTACAATTAGTACCATAAAAATATTGTCTCCATATCTTGAGAGCATGCACTACTGCTGCTAGCTTTAAATCATGTGTTGGGTATGTACTCTCGTGAACTTCAAACTGTCTGGACGCATAAACTATAACCTTTCCTCGTTAAATTAACACGCAACCTAACCCTCGATGAGGCATCAGTACAAACAACCAAATCCTTTCACTATCGGGCAGAGCAAGGATTGGAGCTTGTGTGAGTCTTTTCTTTAGTTCCTTAAAAGCCTTCTCTTGAAACTTACCCCAATTGAACACTACAGACTTCCGGGTCATTTCGGTCAACGGTGCGACTATTTTGGAGAAGCCTTCAATAAATCTCCTATAATAGCCAGCAAACCCTAAGAAGCTGCGTATATTCGTCGGGTTCTTCAGAGTCTTCCAGTTCGTTATCGCTTCAATCTTAGCTGGGTACACAGTAATCCATTCAGGATTGATTATGTGACCTAGAATCTGCACTTCACGCAACCAGAATGCGCACTTCGAAAACTTAACATACGACTTTTCCTTCTTCAGGACCTCTAATACTTCTCGCAGAACTTCCACGTGGTCAGAGTCGCTCTTCGAATAAATCAATATATCGTCAATGAACACAATAACTGATTTGTCTATCATCGGCCGACATACCCTATACATCATGTCCATAAATTCTACTGGGCATTCGTTAGACCGAACGACATCATGAGGAACTCGTAGTGTCCATACCGCATCCAAAACGTTGTCTTAGGGATGTCTGCCTCCTTTACTTCAGCTAATGATAACCTGATATAAGATCTATTCATGAGAACCAACTCAAACCTTGTAGTTGGTCAAAAAAATCATCAATCCGTGGCAACGGGTACTTGTTCTTCACCGTAAGCTTATTCAACTCACGATAGTCTATACATATCCTCATACTTCCATCCTTCTTCTTAATAAACAAGAAGTTCTTGTAGTTAGGACATCAATTCTTTCTTCTCAGATGGTGCGTGGTAGTAAGGTGCTTTCGCGACGGACTGTGCTCCTGGTATTAAGTCTATATGAAATTCTATCTCTCACTCCGGTGGCAACCCCGGAAGATCCTCAGAGAACACTTATGGGTAGTCGCCCACAACAGGAACATATTTCACTTCTTTCATCTCGGCCGTAGCTTTGACAACATACGTCAGGTACCGCACCCTCGCCTTAACAGTCCTTAAGCTTTTATCATCGGAATGACATTAAGCCTTGAACTTTTTTATCACCATAAATCGTCACCGTACCACCATCCAAGTATTTTAACCTTATTAACCTACTCTTACACACTATCTGAGCTTCGAACTCAGATAGCCAGTCCATTCCCAAAACTACATCGAATCCTCCTAAGTCCATAACATACAGGGTAACAGGGAACTCACGCCCCTCTAACTCTATCTTACAATCCTTAACCATCCTCATTATCCTAACCGAGGTCTCACTAGCGGTTTCTACTTTAAATGTTTCAAACACACGACAACATTTTATTTTGGCTAGTTTACTAAATGTCGTTGCTACAAAACTCCTATTTGCACTTGATTAAAGAACAAGAAGCAGAAATACCGTTTACTAGAAACGTACCTGTCACAACATAAGGGATTTGTTTGGCCTGCTCGTGAGTCAGCATGTAGGCCTTGGTCCTTGGCCTCGACTGGTCGGCATCCTTCTTCCCGCTTCCCCCAGCTTAACCATTAGTGCACTCCCTCACCATATGGCCCGTCTTACCACACTTGTAACATGCGGGATTTGCATTGAACTCATTAGCATAATGCCCCACTTTTCCACACTTGTAGCAAGCATTCGAACCAAGCTTGCACTCACCACCATGAATCTTGCCACACTTGTAGCAAACGTCTGTACCCTTACTCCATCTGCACTCACCACCGTGTATCTTACCACACGTCTTACATAACTTATCTCCCACACCCTTGGCTTCTCATCCTTAGGGTTCCACAACTGAGTATTGGGTCGTTTAGCAGGAGCGACCCATTTTATGCTTTTATTCTCTTTCGACACCACATCGTCCACAGCCAGATCGTCATAAACCATCTTTGTGGAGTCAAAGGTAGCAGGTTTACTAGTCTTGACCAAGGTGCAGACATTCTGTGGTAACCCTCGGATGTAACACTTGATTTGCTTAGCCTCAGTGTTCACCATGTCGGGAACCAATATAGACATGCGGTTGAAATCAGTGGTGTACTCGCGGTGTGTAGTCTTTTCCGCCCTTAGATTCAAAAATTTCATCTTAGCCCGCTCCACCTTAGTATCAGCAAAAAATAGCTTCATCACCAATTCCTTCATGTCATCCCACCTCATAGCTTTAATCTATTCTTGAGTCTTTCTCTGTTCCACAGTCTCCCACTAGAACATAGCTTCATCACCAAACGACTAGGTAGCATAACCCACCGCTTGATTAGGACGACACTCGCTGATTCAGATAACATTATCCATTGCGGTTATCCACTGGAGAGTAGCGATTGCATCCCCTAAACCTATCAGCTTTGGCGGGTCGAAATCTTTGAACGACTTGTAGTTACACCCACCTCAGCTTCTCTTTCCTTCATCAACTTTCACAGACCTGACCTCACTCGAGTCAACTTTCTCTCTCTCATCATCCTTCTTACCATTCTCCCCTGTCCTCTCAGCGGTCCTTGCATGGATTTAAGCAGACTTGCTAGGATGCAGATTATTCACTGTACCAGCTACAACTTGAGCAATGTCAGCTTGAACAGCAAGATCCAGCTGATACCCTTCGTTGCTGCCCTGATCTCGCACAGCTACACTTCTTTCCTCTATCGTGTTAGTAATTGGTTCTACCGAAGGTTCTTGGACAATACGTGGTCTGCCACGACGCCCAGTACGACCTGCTTAACCAACAACCTTTTTTGCTCCAACCATTCGTATTCAATTAGGAAACACAAACGTCATCACTCAAGGAACTATTTAGTACAACGATAGTAAGGCTAACAGTGGCTAGCTGTGAGTAGCTAATCACATTACTTACCGTGTCCTACACACTTCCCTTTGTGAGTCCACTTGTGCTAGTTCTACTTCTAAACAATTAGAAAATCAAACAGCTCATGCAATCATATACTCCTATCCTTAGCAATTAAGCTAACTTCCTTACACATTCTTACATTACACATGAAATTAATCATAAATTTTACCTTTGCTTTGCACATATGGTTTTCTTGAACTGTCATCTTATTTTTTTCTTACTTAAGTCCCATTCTCTGTTCCAGTCTTAGCATGTAGGATGCTTAATTCTCTCGAACTTATGCTCTAATACCAACTTGTAAGGCCCCGTTCCCGGTGCCCTACTTTGGTGTTGGATTTACTCATAAACACCGTTCTAAATATCATAGTAGATTAAAACTTTCACGGAATAATAAAACTTCAATCATTCATTACAAACATTCAAAACTTGTCTTTAAAACATAACATACTATAGCTTCTTAAAACATCATGACAAGTCTTCTTTGGATGCCAGTCCCTTCAAATCATCCCATGTGTCCCTCTCTCAAGCCAGCTACTTTAATCTATTCACCTGCGTGTATACTAAAAGTCAGCTACACTGAGTGAGTTCTAGTTAACCAAGTAACATAAAATACATTCACATACTTATACATACGCATCCGAAGATACCTATTATATAACCTGCTTACCTTTCTTTTTTACATACATAATTATATGCCTTCTTTCGTTCTTTCTTTCTTTAATCCTTTCTTTCTTTCATACTTTTATATTTAATTTTACTTTACATACTTATACGTTTTAAAGAGCATAACAACCTACTTCCTCGAGTATTATTAGGGCTCGGTCCCCTTTCTTCCTCGAATATTATTAGAGTTCGGTCCCTTATTCCTCGAGTATTGTTAGGGCTTGGTCCCCTTCTCCCTCGGATATTATTAGGGTCCAGTCCCTTTCTTCGAGTATTATTAGGGCCCAGTTCCCTTCTACCTTACAACCAAACCATACCTTTCTTTATATTTATAATCTTTCATACATACTTTCAATCTTTGATATAACATACATATATCATTCATACATCATATATAAAACAATCACATCCTCTAATGATCAACTTCCTTGGCGATACGTGCAATATCCGAAGATCGTTCAAGTACCGACATGCATTCATTCATATCCTCAATAACTATCACATAAATCATATAAGGAATACACTTACCACCTAAGGTAAATATATTAACTAATCACATTGAGTATGCACACAGCCCCAAAAACATAACAACAAAATGGGGGCTAGAAACTCACCTGCAAGCAATTCCTTTCAAAATTTATGGTAACACGTTTCTTGAGCTGTGTACGGCTAACTGTGTCATAATCATATTATCACTTAACTACTTCTAGCTATATCATATTTCTAAGTTATTGTAACCCCTAGATACGAGGGCTCGGGGGCAGCTCCCCTGGCAGCAGGGTTGTAGGGGCGGCAACCCCTAAAACTAAAGTTCGGTTTTTCTTTCTAGGTCATTTCCCATGTTAAACGTTACCTTTCCTTATTAATTAATTACTTATCTTTAGTTCATATATCATATAATTACATATATATATATTTTACGTACGTATACGCTGTTTATCTTTCATTTATTTAGAAATACATTCTAGCGTATAAGTTATTCCCAACATGTAAGTTGTTTCCAACGTATAACTAGTTCTGGAGCATAAGTCCTATAGCGTGTAAGTTCTTTATCGTATAAGTCATACATAAACGACCATATACATACATGTTACACGCATACATATACGTTGCATGCATACATACACGGTACATACATACATATACGTTTGCATACATACACGTCACATGCATACATATACGCTGCATGGATACATATACATTTATATACATATACGGTACATACATACATATACATTTAGATACATACACATTACATGCATACATATACGGCTAAGCATACTTATACGCCATATACATATGCGCTACATACATATACGCTACTGTACTTATACGGCGTATATATTTATACGCCGTAACATTCTGTTCAATTTTCCATTTCGCTTTTTAAGGTTTTTCTTCGATTCCGGCGCCGTCAGCCGCTGTTAACCGCCATGTTTGGTCGGGGTTTGATCATTAATGACCCAGGTAGCTTCGGGGTGTCCAGATCTAAGCTAAGGCGACCCTTCAGCTCATTTTTCGTTGATTAAACACCCGAATAAGGCTAGATCTAGATTCAAACGACTTGTACAACATCCCAGAGATGCGGTGTCGTGTTCTAATATGTTGGGTCGGCTGAGATAAATGATTTCTTACCTTTAGTTGGTCTTGGATCATTGAAGAGAATAGAGTAGAGAGTGTTTGGCTTAAGTGTGTGTTTTTTATGGTGGAGGCTAAGGTTTAAAACGATGGAGATGGAAAGGATTAGGGTTTAAGGGGTATATTTATACTCCCTAAGCCCATGGACCTTAGGCCCATCTTCCTTTATAAGTCCATAATTATTTCCATCTAATTAGCCTACCATCCTTCTATCTTTATGTTAATTATTATTATTATTATTATTATTATTATTATTATTATTATTATTATTATAACTCTAATTAATTATTCCGGCGTAAATAATATATTAATATTATTTGTAGAAATTTCGGGATGTTTACAATATATTTCTTAATAACATTATTTATTAATCTCAATTGCGTTTCATGTATTTTATGTGATAATTTCTATGCAATTATACTTTTCACCACCATTATAGTATTGCATGCACATTTAAAACATTCATAATCAAGATAATTTAATCATGAATTTTTCCATGCAGATCATTAGAATAAATCTTGGATTATATTATTACCATATTTTTCATACGCTGTTTTTTTAACTAATAAAAAAAACCAATGAATGTTTTAATTAAATAAAATTTATTGAAAGAGTTAAACACTTTGAAAACCTTTTGAAACCATTTTAATTTTTTTAATTATATTAAATATTATTAATTTTCATAAATTCTATAAGTCATAACAACTCTATAATTTCACTATAAAAGGAGGACTATTCCTCAATTATTTTCACACATCAATACATTCGTTTCTTAAGCTTGAGAACACTAACAAGTAAGTTTTATGATTCCATACATTTTATAGCTTTTGTTTTGATTTTACCTTGAATGTTCTTCATAAGTTGTTCTTCATGATCATGGTACTTCTGTTATAAAAATCTTATAGTTGGGTTTTAAGAATCATAATGACCATGAAATCCAAGATAAACACCTCGATTTTCTAAATATTATATCAAACCTAGTTATTTTGCAAGAACAAATATAAATATTATCTAAATCTTATGATCCGTTGATCATCATAAACTTGTAAAGTTTTTCTTTTAAATATGATGATATATACAAAATGGTTTTATTTAATGATTTCTTATAATAGGAACTAATATACTTGATTCCTCTAACTAATTAATTGAGTTAATTAATTATTGTTTATTATTTTATTTTATTTCAACAAAAACTAATATCTATAATTTCTTTAAAATAATTTATGCAAAACCTTTAAGTTAATTAATTAGTAAATTAATTAATTATGTTACTAGAATTAAAAAATGTTTAATCATAAACTATTATTAATCTTGTTATTTAAGCTTATATTAATAAGTTATAATTGTTCATCTACCAATCATTTTTCAACTAATAGACATCAAATGATTTATATAAACTTTAATTCATCTTTGTACTCATTTTAAGTAAAAAAAAAATCCACATGTCTCCATTTTCCATAAATTAATGAAATATATATATATATATACATATATATATATATATATATATATATAAAATTGAAATATATATATATATATATATATATATATATATATATATATATATTAAGATAATGCCTAATTTCCAAAACAGATATTATTTAAGTTTTATAATCCCGATAGTTAGTTTTTAATTTTTTATTTCCTTTTTTGTAACATCCTGAATTTCTATGAATAATATTTAAATATTATTTACGTTTGAAGAACTAATTAGAGTTATAAGAAAAATATTAATAATATAATAATATTTATAAAAGGATGGTAGACTGAAATAGATGAAATAAAATCTTGGACTAAAGATGAAGATGAGCCTAACGTCCATGGGCTTATGGAGTATAAATACCCCTTAAACCCTAAATCATTTCCATCTCCATCATTCTACACCTTAACCTATACCATAAAAAAACACACACTTAAGCCAAACGCTCTCTACACTATTCTATTCATGATCCAAGACCAACCGAAGGTAAGAAATCATTTATCTCAGCTGATGTAACATCCTGAAATTTCCAAAATGATATTAATTATATTACTTAATAATAAAGGGAAAGTTTACTCGGGTTATCGGGAAATAAATAAATAGAGTAGGAGTTGGTATGGGTCGGGCTAGTGTTGGGTAATGGATATGGGTTATGGACTTGAGTTATGAAAGAAGGAAGGAGAGTCCATGGGCTTAAGCCCATGATCCCTAAATATAAATACCATTAATCACCATTTAATCCTCATTTCCATACATACACACCCAAAACACACACAACCCGAACCAAGATCCGAAGGCGAAAACCCGAGCTTGTTGGTGTTGGAACGTCGTGACGGACCAAAACAACATCAAGGCTTAACCGGGTTCGTAGTTCGACTCGTTCAAGGTACGTTTATAGTTAGAAATCGTTCGTATAGGTTCGGTTTGATTTGAGAAATGATAGATCTGAGTTTGTATGGTAAAAACGAATCCAACAAAGCTAATCTTACTGAAAATGGTTATGATTTGATGGGTTAATTGATTGATAAAAGAACCCGTAACCTATATGCCTAAATCGCCCCATTTAAACATCGATGTTAGGTCGATTTGATGGTTGGGGTTTGTAGGCGCTGGTCAGACGATCCCGTGGATACCTAAATCGAGTTATTTGGTTAAGAAACGAAGGTGATTAAGGGATTTAAGAACGAACAGTAGCTGCAGACGACAACTTCTCCTGCAAGCTATGTTCGCCTGATGAACTTCCCCTGCAAGCTAAGTTCGCCTGATGACAACTTCGCCTAAAGCCAAGTTCGCCTGATGACAACTTCGCCTAAAGCCAAGTTCGCCTGATGACAACTTCGCCTAAAGCTAAGTTCGCCAAAGGTTTAACTTCGCCTAAAGCTAAGTTCGCCTAAGGTTTAACTTCGCCTAAAGTCAAGTTCGATTAGAGAATAGATTAAAACGATAAGTAAAAGTAAGCTAATACTAGGCCACCAGATTAGATCAGGCGAGTATTGATACGTGTAACTTATACAGTCAGCCGAGCTCAGTTAAAGATGGGATTTACAACTATCAGAGGAAGAAGCAGAGTTCAGGTGAGTTTCTAGCCCCATTCCTTGTTATGTTTCCGGGGCTGTGTGCATACTCGATGTGTTGTTAATACATTTATCCTAAGTGATAAGTGTATGCCATATGTGATATATGTGATGGATATGAATGATTGCTTGTCGGTACGCAAACGATCTTCGGATATTGCGCGTACTGTACGGTTTAAAATAAAGGTACGAATATTATATATCGAAGATGTATGAATATTACAAATGAATACTTGTCGGGGCGTGAACGATCTTCGGATATTGCACGTAACGATAAGGGGTATGGTTGTTAAATGAAGGATGTAAAGAACGCCTAGAATGTTTTTATGCTATAATGTAATTATTGTATATGTGAAGTATGTGTATACAGGTATACGAATGGTATGTGAGTTCTACGTTCGACATAGTAAGTTAGGATGGCAAATCCCTCTAGCTTCCGTCGGACATAGACTCGGCTGGTGATGGCGTAGTTAAGGACAGCGAGCCTTATACGTGATGTAGATGATAGATATAAACGTAGATAGAGACGGTAGGCCTTTTACGTGTTATAGGAGATAGACGCCAACGTAGATAAGGACGGCGGACCTTATACGTAATATAGGTAGGCGTCAGCACAGGAAAGGACTGTGGACCTTATACGTGCTTTATAAGGTCCGCGGACCTTATACGTAATATAGGTAGGCGTCAGCACAGGAAAGGACTGTGGACCTTATACGTGCTTTATAAGGTCCGCGGACCTTAGGCGTCAGCACAGGAAAGGACTGTGGACCTTATACGTGCTTTAGCATGGGGGAGGACTGCGGACCTCGTACGTGCTATGAATTAGGTTGCAACATAGGGAAGGATCGTGGACCTTGTACGTGTTGTGGATGTATGATGGTATAGGGAAGGATCGCGGACCTTGTACGTACCATGAATGGTGAACATAGGTAAGGACGGCGGACCTTTTACGTGTTCACGACCTTGAGTACAGGTATAGACGGCGGACTATGAATACTCTCGGTAGACTGAGATTAGTGATTGTAGATATGTATGTATGTATGGTAGTAAGTATGTATGTAGAACAGAAGGGTAATTGGTTAAGTATGGATATGTATCTTCGGATATGTATGTATGTGTATGTATTGTGTGGCGTCCGATTAACTAGAACTCACTCAGCGTAGCTGACTTTTAGTATGCACGCAGGTGAGTAGGATGAGGCAGCTCGCTTGAGGAGACACGTGGCACTGAATAAGAGGCTGGCATCGGAAGACTCAAGACGTTTAAGTTAATGTTTGTTAATTTTGAAAGACAAAATGATGTTTTAAGACAAGATGTGTTTCGTTACGAAATGTTTTATGAAAGTTTTTATATTCCGCGAAAGTTTTAATGAACTCTGATTTGTAAGAACTGTGTTTATGAGTAAATCGGACGCTAAAGTAGGGCTACCGGGTTCGGGGCCTTACAAGTTGGTATCAGAGCATAAGTTCGAGAGATTTAAGCATCCTACATGCTTAGACTCGAACAGAGAATGAGATTTAAAATGAGAAAGAAAGAAGATGCCAGTTCAAGATAGCCATGTGTCACTCAAGCAAGCTCAGTAAAGGTAAAGTGTATGGTAAATGGTGTATGTTAATGTTGGCTTATTTGCTAAATGAAGAATGAGTGCAGGTTAGGGATAGGAATAATTGATTGTTTGATTTGACTAACTGCTTAAGTAGAACCAGCACAAAGAGACTCATAAAGGGAAGTGTATAGGACACGGAAAGCAACGTGATCAGCTAGTCACAGCTGGCCACTGTTATTACCTGTTAGCCATGCTATCCTTGAACTAAATAGTTCCTTGAGTGATGACGTTTGTGTTTTCCTTTAGAATACAATGGCTGGAGCAAGAAGGGTTGTTGGTAAGGGAGGTCACACTGGACGTCCTCTTGGAATACGCGTTGTCCGAGAACCTTCTGAAGAACTAGTTACTACCACAAAAAAGGAGAAAAGTGAAACTTTGCAAGGACCAAGAAGCAATGAAGGGTATCAGCTGGATCCTGTTGTTCAATTTGCCATTTCTTACGCTGTAGCTGCTGCAGAGAAGAAATTTTGTACTGACAAGTCTGCCGAAAACCATGCAAGGGCCACTGAGAAGGTAGGAGAAGACGGTAAGAAGGGTGATGATGATAAGGGAGGAGCGAAAGGAACCAAAAGATCTGTAGATGTCGCGGAGTATGCGGGGAAAAAGATACCAAAGGTTGCGGGGAGGGAAACATGCAAAGTGTGCGGGAAGATGCACCTAAGAGAATGCAAGGCTGGTCCAAATCAGTGCTACCGATGTGGGAAGAAGGGACACATAACTCGTGATTGCACCGAGGACCAAAAATGTTATAGGTGTGGTAAGTCGGGTCACTTAGCTAGAGATTGTGGGGGAGCAATAACGATGGAGGAAAAGAAGGAAAAGAAATGGGCAACCTCTGCTAAGCGGTCTGACGAGATGGTTACAACAACTGATGAGAGGAAGGCCAAGGTTGGGAACAAGGATGCATGTAGGACATGTGGGCGAGTGCACCAGGGAGAATGCAGGACTGGAACAGACAGGTGCTATCGGTGTGGAAAGAGTGGGCATTACTCCCGAGAATGCCTTGATCGTCCAAAGTGCTTCAAATGCCGAAATGCTGACCACATGGCTAGGGATTGCAAGGAATCAGGGGCGGGAGGTGCGAAAGGATAAAGACTTGGGGAAACTGCAGAGAGGAACACTTGATGAAGGAATAATTGCTCATGCAATGGTTTTATTAAGTTACTTTTGCTTAAGGACTCGTTTTGTGTTAAGGTTTAAAATTCATGTTTATCAGTGACGTGTAATATATTGAATTTGATTATGAATGATTATTATGCTATGATGAGAGGTTGTTTTAGACAACAGTGTTGAAAGTACTAATCGAAGCCTTGGAAGGATGAGATGAGTCTTGGTACATCGAGGGTCTCATGGACGAGCTACCTTAAATGGCTAAAACACATGACCACCATTCGATGGCTGCAAAGTCGGGAGTAAGAAGGATAACCCAGAAGGCAAAGGCGATTCGATAAAGTGTGTAAATATAAGAAGTTTTCCTTTTATAGGGAATAAGTTTGGTTTCGGGGACGAAACCTCTTTATGGGGGGAAGACTTGTAACATCCTGAAATTTCCAAAATGATATTAATTATATTACTTAATAATAGAGGGAAAGTTTACTCGGGTTATCGGGAAATAAATAAATAGAGTAGGAGTTGGTATGGGTCGGGCTAGTGTTGGGTAATTGATATGGGTTATGGACTTGAGTTATGAAAGAAGGAAGGAGAGTCCATGGGCTTAAGCCCATGATCCCTAAATATAAATACCATTAACCACCATTTAATCCTCATTTCCATACACACACACCCAAAACACACACAACCCGAACCAAGATCCGAAGGCGAAAACCCGAGCTTGTTGGTGTTGGAACGTCGTGACGGACCAAAACAACATCAAGGCTTAACCGGGTTCGTAGTTCGACTCGTTCAAGGTACGTTTATAGTTAGAAATCGTTCGTATAGGTTCGGTTTGATTTGAGAAATGATAGATCTGAGTTTGTATGGTAAAAACGAATCCAACAAATCTAATCTTACTGAAAATGGTTATGATTTGATGGGTTAATTGATTGATAAAATACCCGTAACCTATATGCCTAAATCGCACCATTTAAACATCGATGTTAGGTCGATTTGATGGTTGGGGCTTGTAGGCGCTGGTCAGACGATCCCGTGGATACCTAGATCGAGTTATTTGGTTAAGAAACGAAGGTGATTAAGGGATTTAAGAACGAACAGTAGCTGCAGACGACAACTTCGCCTGCAAGCTAAGTTCGCCTGATGAACTTCGCCTGCAAGCTAAGTTCGCCTGATGACAACTTCGCCTAAAGCCAAGTTCGCCTGATGACGACTTCGCCTAAAGCCAAGTTCGCCTGATGACGACTTCGCCTAAAGCCAAGTTCGCCTGATGACCACTTCGCCTAAAGCCAAGTTCGCCTGATGACAACTTCGCCTAAAGCTAAGTTCGCCTAAGGTTTAACTTCGCCTAAAGCTAAGTTCGCCTAAGGTTTAACTTCGCCTAAAGTCAAGTTCGATTAGAGAATAGATTAAAACGATAAGTAAAAGTAAGCTAATACTAGGCCACCAGATTAGATCAGGCGAGTATTGATACGTGTAACTTATACAGTCAGCCGAGCTCAGTTAAAGAAGGAATTTACAACTATCAGAGGAAGAAGCAGAGTTCAGGTGAGTTTCTAGCCCCGTTCCTTGTTATGTTTCCGGGGCTGTGTGCATACTCGATGTGTTGTTAATACATTTATCCTAAGTGATAAGTGTATGCCATATGTGATATATGTGATGGATATGAATGATTGCTTGTCGGTACGCGAACGATCTTCGGATATTGCGCGTACTGTCAGGTTAAAAATAAAGGTACGAATATTATATATCGAAGATGTATGAATATTACAAATGAATACTTGTCGGGGTGTGAACGATCTTCGGATATTGCACGTAACGACAAGGGGTATGGTTGTTAAATGAAGGATGTAAAGAACGCCTAGAATGTTTTTATGCTATAATGTAATTATTGTATATGTGAAGTATGTGTATACAGGTACACGAATGGTATGTGAGTTCTACGTTCGACATAGTAAGTTAGGATGGCAAATCCCTCTAGCTTCTGTCGGACATAGACTCGGCTGGTGATGGCGTAGTTAAGGACTGCGAGCCTTATACGTGATGTAGATGATAGATATAAACGTAGATAGAGACGGTAGGCCTTATACGTGTTATAGGAGATAGACGCCAACGTAGATAAGGACGGCGGACCTTATACGTAACGTAGATAAGGACCGCGGACCTTATACGTAATATAGGTAGGCGTCAGCACAGGAAAGGACTGTGGACCTTATACGTGCTTTAGCATGGGGGAGGACTGCGGACCTCGTACGTGCTATGAATTAGGTTGCAACATAGGGAAGGATCGTGGATCTTGTACGTGTTGTGGATGTATGATGGTATAGGGAAGGATCGCGGACCTTGTACGTACCATGAATGGTGAACATAGGTAAGGACGGCGGACATTTTACGTGTTCACGACCTTGAGTATAGGTATAGACGGCAGACTATGAACGTACTCTCGGTAGACTGAGATTAGTGATTGTAGATATGTATGTATGTATGGTAGTAAGTATGTATGTAGAACAGAAGGGTAATTGGTTAAGTATGGATATGTATCTTCGGATATGTATGTATGTGTATGTATTGTGTGGCGTCCGATTAACTAGAACTCACTCAGCGTAGCTGACTTTTAGTATGCACGCAGGTGAGTAGGATGAGGCAGCTCACTTGAGGAGACACGTGGCACTGAATAAGAGGCTGGCATCGGAAGACTCAAGACGTTTAAGTTAATGTTCGTTAATTTTGAAAGACAAAATGATGTTTTAAGACAAGATGTGTTTTGTTACAAAATGTTTTATGAAAGTTTTATATTCCGCGAAAGTTTTAATGAAATCTGATTTGTAAGAACTGTGTTTATGAGTAAATCCGACGCAAAAGTAGGGCTACCGGGTTCGGGGCCTTACAAGTTGGTATCAGAGCATTAATTCGAGAGATTTAAGCATCCTACATGCTTAGACTCGAACAGAGAATGAGATTTAAAATGAGAAAGAAAGAAGATGCCAGTTCAAGATAGCCATGTGTCACTCAAGCAAGCTCAGTAAAGGTAAAGTGTATGGTAAATGGTGTATGTTAATGTTGGCTTATTTGCTAAATGAAGAATGAGTGCAGGTTAGGGATAGGAATAATTGATTGTTTGATTTGACTAACTGTTTAAGTAGAACCAGCCCAAAGAGACTCATAAAGGGAAGTGTATAGGACACGGAAAGCAACGTGATCAGCTAGTCACAGCTGGCCACTGTTATTACCTGTTAGCCTTGCTATCCTTGTACTAAATAGTTCCTTGAGTGATGACGTTTGTGTTTTCCTTTAGAATACATTGGCTGGAGCAAGAAGGGTTGTTGGTAAGGGAGGTCACATTGGACGTCCTCTTGGAATACGCGTTGTCTGAGAACCTTCTGAAGAACTAGTTACTACCACGAAAAAGGAGAAAAGTAAAACTTTGCAAGGACTAAGCAGCAATGAAGGGTATCAGCTGGATCATGTTGTTCAATTTGCCATTTCTTACGCTGTAGCTGCTGCAGAGAAGTCAGCCGAACACCATGCAAGGGCCACTGAGAAGGCAGGAGAAGACGGTAAGAAGGGTGATGATGATAAGGGAGGAGCGAAAGGAACCAAAAGATCTGTAGATGTCGCGGAGTATGCGGGGAAAAAGATACCAAAGGTTGCGGGGAGGGAAACATGCAAAGTGTGCGGGAAGATGCACCTAGGAGAATGCAAGGCTGGTCTAAATCAGTGCTACCGATGTGGGAAGAAGGGACACATAACTCGTGATTGCACCGAGGACCAGAAATGTTATAGGTGTGGTAACTCGGGTCACTTATCTAGAGATTGTGGGGGAGCAATAACGGTGGAGGAAAAGAAGGAAAAGAAATGGGCTACCTCTGCTAAGCGGTCTGACGAGATGGTGACAACAACTGATGAGAGGAAGGCCAAGGTTGGGAACAAGGATGCATGTAGGACATGTGGGCGAGTGCACCAGGGAGAATGCAGGACTGGAACAGACAGGTGCTATCGGTGTGGAAAGAGTGGGCATTACTCCCGAGAATGCCCTGATCGTCCAAAGTGCTTCAAATGCCGAAAAGCTGACCACATGGCTAGGGATTGCAGGGAATCAGGGGCGGGAGGTGCGAAAGGATAAAGACTTGGGAAAACTGCAGAGAGGAACACTTGATGAAGGAATAATTGCTCATGCAATGATTTTATTAAGTTACTTTTGCTTAAGGACTCGTTTTGTGTTAAGGTTTAAAACTCATGTTTATCAGTGACGTGTAATATATTGAGTTTGGTTATGAATGATTATTATGCTATGATGAGAGGTTGTTTTAGACATAGTGTTGAAAGTACTAATCGAAGCCTTGGAAGGATGAGATGAGTCTTGGTACATCGAGGGTCTCATGGACGAGCTACCTTAAATGGCTAAAACACATGACCACCATTCGATGGCTGCAAAGTCGGGAGTAAGAAGGATAACCCAGAAGGCAAAGGCGATTCGATAAAGTGTGTAAATATAAGAAGTTTTCCTTTTATAGGGAATAAGTTTGGTTTCGGGGACGAAACCTCTTTAAGGGGGGAAGACTTGTAACATCCCGAAATTTCCAAAATGATATTAATTATATTACTTAATAATAGAGGGAAAGTTTACTCGGGTTATCGGGAAATAAATAAATAGAGTAGGAGTTGGTATGGGTGGGGCTAGTGTTGGGTAATGGATATGGGTTATGGACTTGAGTTATGAAAGAAGGAAGGAGAGTCCATGGGCTTAAGCCCATGATCCCTAAATATAAATACCATTAACCACCATTTAATCCTCATTTCCATACACACACACCCAAAACACACACAACCCGAACCAAGATCCGAAGGCGAAAACCCGAGCTTGTTGGTGCTGGAACGTCGTGACGGACCAAAACAACATCAAGGCTTACCGGGTTCGAAGTTCGACTCGTTCAAGGTACGTTTATAGTTAGAAATCGTTCGTATAGGTTCGGTTTGATTTGAGAAATGATAGATCTGAGTTTGTATGGTAAAAACGAATCCAACAAAGCTAATCTTACTGAAAATGGTTATGATTTGATGGGTTAATTGATTGATAAAAGAACCCGTAACCTATATGCCTAAATCGCACCCTTTAAACATCGATGTTAGGTCGATTTGATGGTTGGGGTTTGTAGGCACTGGGCAGACGATCCCGTGGATACCTAAATCGAGTTATTTGGTTAAGAAACGAAGGTGATTAAGGGATTTAAGAACGAACAGTAGCTGCAGACGACAACTTCGCCTGCAAGCTAAGTTCGCCTGATGAACTTCGCCTACAAGCTAAGTTCGCCTGATGACAACTTCTCCTAAAGCCAAGTTCGCCTGATGACAACTTCGCCTAAAGCCAAGTTCGCCTGATGACAACTTCGCCTAAAGCCAAGTTCGCCTGATGACAACTTCGCCTAAAGCAAAGTTCGCCTAAGGTTTAACTTCGCCTAAAGCTAAGTTCGCCAACTTCGCCTAAAGTCAAGTTCGATTAGAGAATAGATTAAAACGATAAGTAAAAGTAAGTTAATACTAGGCCACCTGATTAGATCAGGCGAGTATTGATACGTGTAACTTATACAGTCAGCCGAGCTCAGTTAAAGATGAGATTTACAACTATCAGAGGAAGAAGCAGAGTTCAGGTGAGTTTCTAGCCCCATTCCTTGTTATGTTTCCGGGGCTGTGTGCATACTCGATGTGTTGTTAATACATTTATCCTAAGTGATAAGTGTATGCCATATGTGATATATGTGATGGATATGAATGATTGCTTGTCGGTACGCGAACGATCTTCGGATATTGCGCGTACTGTCAGGTTAAAAATAAAGGTACGAATATTATATATCGAAGATGTATGAATATTACAAATGAATACTTATCGGGGCGTGAATGATCTTCGAATATTGCACGTAACGACAAGGGGTATGGTTGTTAAATGAAAGATGTAAAGAACGCCTAGAATGTTTTATGCTATAATGTAATTATTGTATATGTGAAGTATGTGTATACAGGTACACTAATGGTATGTGAGTTCTACGTTCGACATAGTAAGTTAGGATGGCAAATCCCTCTAGCTTCTGTCGGACATAGACTCGGCTGGTGATGGCGTAGTTAAGGACTGCGAGCCTTATACGTGATGTAGATGATAGATATAAACGTAGATAGAGACGGTAGGCCTTATACGTGTTATAGGAGATAGACGCCAACGTAGATAAGGACGGCGGACCTTATACGTAACGTAGATAAGGACCGCGGACCTTATACGTAATATAGGTAGGCGTCAGCACAGGAAAGGACTGTGGACCTTAAACGTGCTTTAGCATGGGGGAGGATTGCGGACCTCATACGTGCTATGAATTAGGTTGCAACATAGGGAAGGATCGTGGACCTTGTACGTGTTGTGGATGTATGATGGTATAGGGAAGGATCGCGGACCTTGTACGTACCATGAATGGTGAACATAGGTAAGGACGGCGGACCTTTTACGTGTTCACGACCTTGAATACAGGTATAGACGGCGGACTATGAACGTACTCTCGGTAGACTGAGGTTAGTGATTGTAGATATGTATGTATGTATGGTAGTAAGTATGTATGTAGAACAGAAGGGTAATTGGTTAAGTATGGATATGTATCTTCGGATATGTATGTATGTGTATGTATTGTGTGGCGTCCGATTAACTAGAACTCACTCAGCGTAGCTGACTTTTAGTATGCACGCAGGTGAGTAGGATGAGGCAGCTCGCTTGAGGAGACACGTGGCACTGAATAAGAGGCTGGCATCGGAAGACTCAAGACGTTTAAGTTAATGTTCGTTAATTTTGAAAGACAAAATGATGTTTTAAGACAAGATGTGTTTTGTTACGAAATGTTTTATGAAAGTTTTTATATTCCGCGAAAGTTTTAATGAACTCTGATTTGCAAGAACTGTGTTTATGAGTAAATCCGACGCTAAAGTAGGGCTACCGGGTTCGGGGCCTTACAGCTGAACCGATATTTTAGAACCGAACACGCAGCCCCAAGATGCCGAATGAGCCATTTGAATCTAGATCTAGCTTTAATCAGGTTATAGGGCGAAATGCTCCTTAAAACGTATAGATAGTTATGTGATATAATGATAAATATTTATGTTTTCCGTGTATATATTAATTAATATTTTAATAGTTTTTGTTCGTTGTTAGTCGGGATATGTATACTACTAACGTTTTTATGTTTTGTAGGTTTCGGGGTTTGATCGTGATGAAAAAGGGCGAAAAACGAGCCGAAACGGAGATCCGGAACGCATCAGGAAGGAACCGGACATAGAACCGGTCAGACCGGGCCGGTCTGACCGGCCCCCATGGAGGAGCACGCCGCACCGCGCCTAGGCAGAAGGATAAAAGTCCTTGGCCTGGCGCCTAGGCACAACTGGGCTAGATTATTTTCGTTTTTGCTTCTTGTCGGGCCTTGTTCTGGGTATTTAAACACCTATAACTTAATCCTGAGAAAACCTTAAGCAGCCAGCCGATTTTGGAGTTCTTGTAAGGATATTTTCTAGTCTTGTGGGGATTTTGAAGGCAAGAGAACATCCGGTGAAGAGCTAGACGTTTAAGATCGATGAATACGGGTTTTATCGCCTTTATTCTTTCGTTCTTTATTATTACACCATGTTTTCAGTTTCTATTACTTTGTTTGATTTAGACTTTATGACGCTAGGCTAAATTCCATAGACTGCCTAGGTCGTGATGAACCTTAGTTCGGTTTGATTTTATTTGGATTTTCGTTTCATTATGGATTTTATGTTCTAAGTAAACTGTTGAGTTTGATTTAGTTGATGCGTGTGATTGCTTGGTTTTGTTTACTTGAATTTATTGTTTCACATAGCCCTTGTTGATTGTTTCATATGATAGGGTTTTGTTAGGTCATTTACTGTGTGTTCTTGACTAGTTTGTGATTAATATCGATTAAAATTATAGAAACAATAAAATCAAGTAAACAAATAAAAGTGAACTGCCAGCCTAGAAAGCTGTAAGGTGATAGGTTGTTGATAGATCTTTGCTTGTCGGGATTGCTAGATTTAGTTCTTCGTAAGGAGTCCGTCTAGGTTTGATTGTCAGCTTAGTCTATTAAGTTAATTGAATCTGCTTGGCTATCTTTGAATTCCGTTGTAAGGTAGGTTTTCGTCATAAAAGATACTTAGACATAAGTAATTAAATAGCCGTAAGGAAGTTTAATATAAAACTGGTGAGTGTTAAAACTTGTTAGAAATCCATAGGCTTCTTCTTGAAGTTCAAGGGTCCTATTCTGGTTTTCTGTCAAGGGTCTATCTTATGATCCCGGTTCCGTAACTTGCGTTTTTTCATTTAAATTAATAACCGTAACTTTGGGGATTCCGGCCTGGGTAGTTATTTTAATCATCTGAATCAATCCAAGTTTTCTAAATTGTTTAGTAGTTAAAACTAATTAGGGTTTAAGTTTTATTAGTTAATTAATAAGTAATGATTATGTTTTATTATTATTATATTAATTAGGGTTAGGTTTAATTAGTTTATTATTAGTTTAATAGTTAAGTAATCATTAGTTAATTATTATTAGAGTTTTAATAATTTGTTTAATCCCCCTCAAATATTATTAATAAATATTCGTGTCTTGTAGTTGAGTCTAATTTAGCTAGTTTACGTAATTAAAAGAGTCTCGTGGGTTCGATATCCGGACTTACTTAGATGTACTAGGGTAGACCAGTTCACTTGCCGGTTAGTAGTTTAAGTTAAGTTTAAGAGTCTAGAATTATTACTTAGTATCTAGATTAGTTTATTTTTAGTTAATAATTATTTGACTACTTCAAGCACATCAAGTTTTTGGCGCCGTTGCCGGGGACTCTTGGGGATTGCGTTATTAATTTTGATTGGACTTACTTGCTATATACGTGCTATTGTGTTTTTGCTTTTGAGTTTTTAGTGTTTTAGTTAATTAGATAATTACGTGTTTATTTATTTATTTTTTATTATTTTTTTCTGTGAGTCGTAGGTGTCTAATTTTCCGTGTCTTTTGCTTGTTTAGATTCTTATAATTATGTGTGAAATTTGTAATGAGCCTTACTTTACCATTAAATGTCCATACAATAGTAACCTTAATTGTGATACGTGTGGTGATCCTCATTTACACTATGATTGTCCATACAAGGGTTCTCGCTTTATTTGTTATAGATGCACTGGTTGTCATATGACTCGTGCATGTCCATATAATCGTACTAACCCTTCTGTGCAGCCGGTACAAAATTTTTCACACAGACCTTTTCCGTATTATTTTGATAATTCGTATCAGCAACCTCAGCCAAACCAGGAGCAGTGTTATGATCAATTTTCTAAAAGCCTTTCTGATGAGGATGTAGCTGCTATGGGTAGGATAGAAAAGATGTTGGTCCAATACATGGCTACAGATACCCAAAAGATGCTCGTTGAGCATGATACCATCTTCAAAAATCCCAGGATATTATTACAGATCTCCAACGTTAAGTAGAAGAAATTTCTAGTAGACTGGATGAAGAAGATGAAATGGAGAGGTTAAGATCCTTGGAATATGTTGAGCACTCAAATGAGGAGATCATTCAAGTAACGGAGACAAAAATGGATGTTGAAGTTTCACCTCCGGTTTCACATGCTATTATTGATTTTTGGAGTGACTCTGATAATGAGATAAACGAAGAGGAGAGTGTGCAGCTAAAGGAGCAACCGACACCTGGTTATAAGTATGATGCGGAAGGCAACTATTTGGGATACATGAATCGGTTAGGCGAGTTGTTCCCGACGTTTCTAGAAGAAGGGAAAGAGCCAATCATGGAATATATAGATGAAGAAGAGGAGCTCATCCCGGATACAGAGACACGAGTGGCTGATGAAATCCCACCTCAGGTTTCACATGTATATGTTGCTAATTGTACTAAGTTTTGTAGTAACTCCGATGATGATTGTGACGAGGAGGAGTGGGATGCATATCTGAGATCAGTTATGGTGAAACATGTGTTTGAGGAAGAGATAGAATTGGGTGAGTCATTCGAGCTAATGTTTGGTGTTAAGGATATGGTTAAGGTTGATAATGAGCTTAACGAGGAAGATGAATTCTTGAATCTGGAGTTGGATGGATTGTCGGATTATGATGGGGGAGACATATTAGACGTTAATGAGGATGTTGCGTTTTTCGAGGCCCTCCTTGTAGAGGATAGTGTAGATGAGGATGTGGTGTTAGAGGAAGAACACTATTGTCGGCCCGTGGACTGTGTTTTGAATGCTTATCAGGAATAAAAACCACAGGAGAAGGTCGAGGATGATAGGTTACCTGAAAACCGAAGTTGCGTATATTTTAGAAGATGGTCTACGGGAGTGAAAAAGCTATTAAATGTCAAACACGACAAGTCTTCTCGATACTTACAACGCATTCGGCTCTTGCCAGGTAAGTTTAAATATAGGAGGTCTGACCCGTTACTGACTTTTAATTCTAATTTAATATTTTGCGGTTCCATCATTGATATATTAATGTTTGATAAATTTCGGGTGGAACTAAACGGGTTAGATAGGGTCCAGATTAAGGAGAAACCTCCTGTTTAAGTTCAAGTGTGGAGAGGTTTCGCAGAGTTTGTATATTTAATTGAGTCACTAACGTAGTTTTTTGTAGTTCGTCTTTGTTTTTTGCGTTTTTAAGTTTTGCTAGGTAAAAGAGAGATTGTATGAGCTAGAGAGACGACCCCCAAAGAAAATTTATTGAAAAAGACAAGTGTGGGGATGGAGCAGCCGAACCGTATAGTTTATGTTTTATTTTTATTTGCTGCTCATTATTCATGTTTTATATATTGGTCGGTTGATGTGAAACACTTTAATTGCTTAATATCTATCATTATGATAAGATACATTTTTTAGATATGTTTGTTTTGTTTTGCCGTTTGCGTTCGTGTGAGAGAGAAGGAGTTACTATTTTCTGAGCACGTTCGTAGTTGGAGGGCATTCATGGAAGAAGACTTTAGCTTCATGTTTCATTCGCATATTACTAGCTAAGTTTTTTCCATTTATCTAGCTTTTACCTTTTTACTTTGCTTTTGTTTTTAGTTTTTAGATTTCTAATTTTTGTAGTCCGACTTTATTTTTGTATTAAGTCGTCATTATCCTTGCATTGAAGACAATGCAAAATTTAAGTGTGGGGATAGGATATTTGAGTCGTAGTTTAACTCGAGTTTATGTAAAAAAAATAAAAAAAAATTGAAAAAGTTTTAAATGTCCTTTGAATATAGTTTTTGCGTTAAAGTAGGAGATAATGATATTTATCGGAAATTGGGTTTCCAAACTACTAATAATATGAGATAAATAATAGAAAGCGCACTTAATTTGGGATGTGTCGGTAGGATCAGCCTTGAAAATGAAAGGGCAATTTGATAAAATGGGTCGGAAATCTCTTGTGGGTAAAGCGTTTTGTCCGTAGAAAATAAGTAATGAAAGGTCAGCCATACTAAAGCCTCAAATTTTGGTATGAAAAAAGTGAAAATATTATAAATTTTAAAAATCTGAATACGTTATCATATGATGCTTGGGTAGGTTTAACGTTAGAGTATGCCGTGTAGCCTGTGATATAAACTTAAAACTGCTAGTTTAGTGTTTTACACCTCATCGGCGTATGGTTTTATAACCTCAAATCCTGTATTGATGGGATGCTTCGGGTCCGGAGACTATGGGTCTGTATGCCGACTATTCATCTGGGTATTCACAATTCCAAATGGGGTTGTGAATATTTAAATAAAGCCAAAAAGAGCAAACCCTTATAATTCTATAAACATGATCACAAGAGTACAAAAGTACAAAATTCACTACATACTTGATCATCCACGCTGTTAGCCATGTGGGTTCCCCTTGCTCGCGTCTCATTACCATTATGAAACGGACCACAAGGGACACGCTACATGTAAGCCTTATAGATGAAATTTTGCATACTCATCTATGGTGATGGATTTGAGGTGTTGCTTGATAACGGGGGTATGTCATGTTGTGGGGAACACTAGCTATAAATTAATTGAATCTTAATCGTATCTAATGGCTGCTTGGTAGACTTTGATGCTTAAGCTTAGGTGGATAAACAATACCCTTGATCGTCTTAGCTATTCATGAAAAATAGAGCAACAAAAGTTTTAAATATGCTAATTTTAAGGTTTAAGTCAAGTTGGGGTGGTCTGGTCTGGTAAAAGCTGAAAATAAGCGGGTCTTAATTGTGTAAACCACTGAGTAAAAAAATTGTCGGATCATCTTTGTCCCGGTAAAGATTAAGGCATGGGTTTAAGTGGACAACAATATCGGTGATCGCGATTTTTGCGTTTTTCTGAGCTTTAAAAATTAACCTATATGTTTGTTAGACTTTATTTTCCGATTATGATCCAACTGAATCAAACTTTTTCAGGGACGAAAAAAGAATAAGTGTGGGGATATTTGATATAATGCTAAATATTTATGTTTCCCGTGTATATTTTAATTAATATTTTAATACTTTTTGTTCGTTTTTAGTCGAGATTTGTATACTACTAACGTTTTTATGTTTCGTAGGTTCCGGGGTTTGATCGTGATGAAAAAGGGCGAAAAACGAGCTAAAACGAGCCGAAACGGATATCTGGAACGCATCAGGAAGGAACCGAACAGAGAACCGGTCAGACCGGGCCGGTCTGACTGGCCCCCATGGAGGAGCACGCCGCGCCGCGCCTAGGCAGAAGGATAAAAGTCCTTGGCGCGGCGCCTAGGCACAGCTGGGCTAGATTATTTTCGTTTTTGCTTCTTGCCGGGCCTTGTTTTGGGTATTTAAACACCTTTAAGTTAATCCTGAGAAAACCTTAAGTAGCCAGCCGATTTTGGAGTTCTTGGAAGAATATTTTCGAGTCTTGTGGTGATTTTGAAGGCAAGAGAACATCCGGTGAAGAGCTAGACGTTTAAGATCGAAAAATACGGGTTTTATCGCCTTTAATCTTTCGTTCTTTATTATTACACCATGTTTTCAGTTTCTATTACTTTGTTTGATTTAGACTTTATGACGCTAGGCTAAATTCCATAGACTGCCTAGGTCGTGATGAACCTTAGTTCGGTTTGATTTTATTTGGATTTTCGTTTCATTATGGATTTTATGTTCTAAGTAAACTGTTGAGTTTGATTTAGTTGATGCGTGTGATTGCTTGGTTTTGTTTACTTGAATTTATTGTTTCACATAGCCCTTGTTGATTGTTTCATAGGATAGGGTTTTGTTAGGTCATTTACTGTGTGTTCTTGACTAGTTTGTGATTAATATCGATTAAAATCATAGAAACAATAAAATCAAGTAAACAAATAAAAGTGAACTGCCAGCCTAGAAAGCTGTAAGGTGATAGGTTGTTGATAGATCTTTGCTTGTCGGGATTGCTAGATTTAGTTATTCGTAAGGAGTCCGTCTAGGTTTGATTGTCAGCTTAGTCTATTAAGTTAATTGAATCTGCTTGGCTATCTTTGAATTCCGCTGTAAGGTAGGTTTTCGTCATAAAAGATACTTAGACATAAGTAATTAAATAACCGTAAGGAAGTTTAATATAAAACTGGTGAGTGTTAAAACTTGTTAGAAATCCATAGGCTTCTTCTTGAAGTTCAAGGGTCCTGTTCGGGTTTTCTGTCAAGGGTCTATCTTATGATCCCGGTTCCGTAACTTGCGTTTTTCCATTTAAATTAATAACCGTAACTTTGGGGATTCCGGCCTGGGTAGTTATTTTAATCATCTGAATCAATCCAAGTTTTCTAAATTGTTTAGTAGTTAAAACTAATTAGGGTTTAAGTTTTATTAGTTAATTAATAAGTAATGATTATGTTTTATTATTATTATATTTATTAGGGTTAGGTTTAATTTGTTTATTATTAGTTTAATAGTTTAGTAATCATTAGTTAATTATTATTAGAGTTTTAATAATTAGTTTAATCCCCCTCAAATATTATTAATAAATAGTCGTGTCTTGTAGTTGAGTCTAATTTAGCTAGTTTACATAATTAAAAGAGTCTCGTGGGTTCGATATCCGGACTTACTTAGCTTTACTAGAGTAGACCGGTTCACTTTCCGGTTAGTAGTTTAAGTTAAGTTTAAGAGTCTATAATTATTACTTAGTGTCTAGATTAGTTTATTTTTAGTTAATAATTATTTGACTACTTCAAGCACATCATTATGTATGTAATGTGTAGGCTAAAATAATGAAAGTATGAAAGAAAGAATGAACGTATGTATGTATGAATGAAAGAGAGGTAAACATGTTAAGTATGCTATACGTATCTTCGGATACGTATATATGTAAGTATGTGAATGTATTGCATGTTTCTTGATTCACTAGAACTCACTCAGCGTAGCTGACTTTTAGTATGCACGCAGGTAAGTAGAATGAGACACCTGGCTTGAGGAGCACACATGGTTGAAGAAAAAAGAAGCTGACATTTGAAGATTTGAAGTTATATGTTTTATGATGTTTGAACTTTAAAGTAATATTTAAGTTTTTATTAGAGGTGGCAAATGGGTAGGGTTGGGTCAAACGAGTCATGGGTTGAAACGAGTCATGGGTCAGAATGTGTTTGGGTCAGAACGGGTCAATTAAAAAAAAGGTTGTTTTGTTTTAGGTCGAAATAGGTTAGGGTCGAGTCGGGTTTTATTATTTTTTTTTATTTTTTTTGTGAACGAGAATAACGGCGAAAACATTTTAGTTTTTTTAGATTTTTTTTTTATTTATATTTTAAGTTATGACTTTTTTATTATATTTTTGAATTATTTTTTGAGGGGTTTTCTATTAAATTCAAAAACCCTCAAAAAAATATTCAAAAATAATAACAAAAATTATAACTCAAAATATAAATCATAAAAAAAAAGTAAAAACACTAAAATGTTTCCTACAATGCCCTTGTTGCATAAAAAAACCCATTGAGAATCGAACCGAAACCGAAAAAATCGACGAAAACGAAACAAGAAACCAAAACCGAACCATATAAATCGAAATCGAAAAAATCAATTAAAACGAAACTAAAATAATTAAAACCGAACAAAAACGAAACTGAAGAAATGGACAAAAAAGAGCCTGGATCGACCAAAAAGAAACAAAAGAAACCAAAACTCAACCTGTCCCGTATGAAAACTCGTGTTGGCTTGAAACCTTAACCGAACTCGTTCCAATCTGAAACCCATTTCGTGTCGAAACCTGTGTTGTGAGAAACCTCGTTCTGATTCGGAACCTGTCACATTTCCTTATGACACTAACCCACATCGACCCGTTTTTTTTTTAATTAGTCGACACATTTTGACCCGAAAATAGTAGGATAGAATTTCAAATGACTCATTTTGACCCATTTAGTCAAAACCTTTTACCCAAACCAACCCATTTAATTTTTAAAACAACTCAAGTTGACTCATTTGAAAGAGTTTGGGTCAAGATTGCCACCCCTAGTTTTTATGTATGAATTTTTGATGTTTTAAGTTTTCCGCGAAAGTTTTTATTCACTCTGATAATTAGAATTGTGTTTATGAGTAAATCCAACCCCAATGTAGGGTACCGGGACCGAGGCCTTACATTTTTAATTATAGTTCATGAGGTTTGTTGGTGCATGTTTTGTAACAGATGATCTTTTGTTTTTGTTAGAATTGAGAGCAACGGTTAAAGGGGAGTCTGTTGGTGCATTTTGTGACCGTCGCTATGCAATTCTGATCAGCAGAAATGAAGTATGAAGTTAGAACAACTTCGCTATAGGCGAAGTTATAACAACTTCGCCATAGGCGAAGTTGTAACAACTTCTGCCATAGGCGAAGTTAGAACAACTTCGCCATAGGCGAAGTTGTAATAACTTCGCCTACAGTCCCAAGCCCGTGAAGTTGTTTATATATATATATATATATATATATATATATATATATATATATATATATATATATATGTGCCTTGGTTAGGTTTGTGTATCCAGAAAATTAGAGTATTGTGTGTCCAGTTCAAGTAGCTAGAGAGAAACCGAGAGGGAGAGTCGTGTGGGACGGCCTGAGGTAGAGCTCACCTCGGGTCGGCCGTCATTTGTTTTCGTGTTTGGTATGTAATGAGTTTCGGTTATTATATAAATGATCTGCAGATGTGTTTATCCCATTCGTGTGTTTGTTCGTGTATGTGTTTGTGTGTAATCGTGTTCTTCGTCTTCTACACCATTAACGAGTCTAGGAGGATTCCGCACTCCTAGACCTCGTGCGGATCTCGTATCGATCGGCGACGCCCCGGGGGGACCTACAAGTGGTATCAGAGCCTTAGGCTCTTATGCTATGGTTCGAGATCTGCGTTTTGGTGTTTCTGGCACGTTTCTGATGCGTTTCTGGCCGAACAGCCGCCGCAGGCGAAGTTATGGGGATCAGGCGAAGTTGTCGCTTAAATTTTAGGGTTTAGGCGAAGATATAAGGTTAAGCGAAGTTATTCACAACTTCGCCTACCTCTCAAGTTCGCTTATCTCAGGGGAAGTTATCTGTCAGGTGAAGTTTTGGACAGGCGAAGTTAAGGAGGAGCGAAGTTGACTTTAGGCGAAGTTAAAAAAAAAAAAAAAAGTGTTTGGAGTTTTCGTCTGTATGGCCAGGTGTACACGATTATTGTGAGACCGAAGACGTTGTTCCGTCAACGAGTGAAACTTGTTATCTCTTGGTCTTACGTGTGAACAAATACGTGTCAACTCTGGATATGGAGTTGAGGTTGTGAATGGGATATTGATTGAAACTGGATATTGACACATATTTGGGTGTTTGTGGGTAATGAAATTGTTGTTGTTCGAGGTTGACCAACTGAAGAAAGTCAAATTGAACTGAAGATTTTCGTCATTACTGGATTGCGGTCAGAGCATATTATTTATGTTATTTTCAAGGCGTTCGAGAATTGGATCCTGAAACGTGATGCTTATTTACTAAAGTGAAAATTCTGGAACAAGTTGGATTTAATCGGGAATTAAAGTGTTTATGTTCTTGATCGTTATCCCTGGTGATTGAAGATGATTCGGATTAATTAATGGTCATGTGTGTTAGATTCTGTCAAGGTGGTTTTGTGATGAAATTGATCACTTGATGTTGAGTAGTTGAAGATTAAACCTTATCGTATGCCGACGTGTTGGTGAAGTTGTGGAGGGAGCCCAACTTCACGTGTTGGTGAAGTCAGAAGGACTCACGTGATTGGTTGAGATGATCAATTAGGCACGGGGATGCATGCATTTCATAGACCTCAATCTATATAGTTGGAGAAGCTTACACTGAAGGGGAGATCTGATATGGAAGACGCTGGGTGATTGGTAGATTTGTGAAGCTACAAGACAGTTTCTGACACGGCTGGTTGAAGAGCAAACAGAAGATCATCAGTTAAGAGGGAGTCTGTTGGTGCATGTTTTGTAACAGATGATCTTTTGTGTTTGTTAGAATTGAGAGCAACGGTCAAAGGGGAGTCTGTTGGTGCATTTTGTGACCTTCGCTATGCAATTCTGATCAGCGAAGCCATAGGCGAAGTTGTAATAACTTCGCCTACAGGCCCAAGCCTGTGAAGTTGTTTATATATATATATATATGTGTCTTGGTTAGGTTTGTGTATCCAGAAAATTAGAGTATTGTGTGTCCAGTTCAAGTAGCTAGAGAGAAACCGAGAGGGAGAGTCGTGTGGGACGGCCCGAGGTAGAGCTCACCTCGGGTCGGCCGTCATTTGTTTTCGTGTTTGGTATGTAATGAGTTTCGGTTATTATATAAATGATCTGCAGATGTGTTTATCCCATTCGTGTGTTTGTTCGTGTATGTGTTTGTGTGTAATCGTGTTCTTCGTCTACACCATTAACGAGTCTAGGAGGATTCCGCACTCCTAGACCTCGTGCGGATCTCGTATCGATCGGCGACGCCCCGGGGGGACCTACAAGGTTCGATTGTTACAATTTCCTTAAACGCGTTTTCAGTTGTTATCTCAAGTTTAACTTCAATTTCAATGTGAGTTTCTCACACACCCTATTTAACGCTTTTACTTTTGGGTGTAGCATACATATCCCAATAAAATTCTTAGTTTTACTTCGTTTCGTATATTCAAACAACAATTCGTTATTATGGACTAGTGTGTTTATTTTCTTACTTGATCAAAGATTGCGTACTCATGGTTTCCTCAATAAGTATGATCATACGCCCCCTTTGCACTCAGCACCTCGTTGTTATGAGTGGAAAAGGGTCCCGGGTCCGAGTACATTGGTTGTTACCGATTGGAAAAGACATTGCTTGCACTATTACTACATTAAGTTTCATGGAATTGTATGATTTTTATGTACTTGTATCAAACTTGTGTGAACTCACAAACTATTCAATTAGTTGACTTTATTTTATATGTATGCTACATGTACCCTTATTAGAGGACGAAATGACGAAGAAACTAGACTTTAGATTATTTAAATACTAAACAAAGTTGATGTTTGTTTTATTCCTTCCTTTGTAATTGTTTACTTAAACAAATTGTGTACTTGAGATTTGAATGAATTAATGATAACACTTTCACTTAATAGTGTCAAATGTGTTTTGAGCAATCTGTACATCACACTCGAGCGTTTCCGCTTAAGCCAGGGTGCTACAAATTGGTATAAAATTCGCGACCATAAGATAGGACATTAGATGTAACTCGTTAATTTTCAAAACCGAAAACCCGACCCGCTTTAAATTTCGGTTTTGTTTCTATTTAAATATATATATATTTATAATATTATTAAATAATCTCAATTTATGTTTCATGTATTTTATGTGATCATTTCTACTACTGAACTACTACTACTACTGCTACTACTACTACTACTGCTACTGCTACTGCTGCTCCTACTGCTGCTCCTACTTCTACTGCTGCTGCTACTGCTACTGCTCTCCCTGCTGCTGCCGCTGCCGCTACGACTACCACTATCGCTACTACTACTACTACTCCTACTGCTACTGCTGCTTTTGCTCCTGCTGCCGCTACCGCTACCACTACCGCTACTACTACTACTACTACTACTACTACTACTACTACTACTACTATGACTACTACCACTACCACTACCACTAACTTATTATTATTATCATCATTATCATCATCATCATCATCATATGTTACTTAACTAATAAAAACTAATGAATGTTTTAATACAATAAAAGTGATTAAAATAGTTTAACCTTTTGAAAACCACATTAAACTATTTTTAACTTGTGTTTAATTATATTAAACATGATTTAATATCTTAAATTCTATAAAACATAACCATTCTAAAAATTCACTATAAAAGGAGGACTAATCCTCCATCTTTTTCACACCTCAATACATTCTTTTCTTAAGCTTAAGTTAAGAGCACTAACAAGTAAGTTTTTACCATTTCATGCTTTTGTTTTGATTTTACCTTGAATGATCATACTTATTCATAAGTTGTTCTTCATGATCATGACTTTTATTATAAAAATCTTATATTTTGGTTTTAAGAATTATTATGATCATGGATATCCAAGATAAACACTTTGATTTTTCTAAATCTTAGATCAAACCTAGTTAGGAAGAATAAGCATGAATATATATATTTATCTAAATCTTATGATCTATTGATCATCATAAAATTATAAACTTTCTTTTAAATAAGATGATTTATAAAATTATTTTTATTTAAATATATCTTATAATAGAAATAACATACTTCATAACTTTAAATTAATAATTGAGTAAATTAATTATTGTTTATTTACTTCAACATAAACTAATATTTATAGTTTCTTTAAAAGAATTCATGCAAAACATTTTAGTTAATTAATTAGTAAATTAATTAATTAATTATGTTACTAGAATAAAAAAACGTTTTATCATAAATTGTAATTTAATCTTATATTAATAAGTTATAATTATTTATCTACAAAATATTCTTCAACTAATAAACATCAAATGATTTATATAAACTTTAATTTATTTTTGTTAAACTCATTTTAAATAAAAAAAATCCTCAAGTCCCCATTTGCCATAAGTTAATGAAAAAGATATTAAAATAATGCCTAATTCCTAAAACTAATATTATTTAACTTTTATAATACCGATAGTTAGTCTTTAAATTTTGTATTTCCTTCTTAATTATAGTTCGTGAGGTTCGATCGTTTCAATTTCCTTAGCGTGCTTTCGGTTGTTATCTCAAGTTTAACTTCCATTTCAATGTGAGTTTCTCACACCCCCTTTTTAACTTTTTTTATTACTTTTGGGGGTAACATATGTATCCTATAAAACTCAGTTATTTACGATTTCGCTTACAAACTAAAATTCGCTATATGGACCTGTGTGTTTACTTGTTACTTGCTCAAAATTACTTGCACATGGATTTATTCAAAAAAGTATGATCATACGCTCCCTTTGCACTCAGGACCTTATTGTCATGAGTGGAAAATGACCTCATTATCCGTGTACGTTGTTTTTTACCATCGAGAAAAGACCTTATTTGCTTTTCACAAGTTTTCGCGGAATTGTATGGTTTTTATGTTTTATATTAAACTATGTGAACTCACCAACTACTAAGTTAGTTGACATTATTTTATACATATGTTACATGTATGCTATTAGAGGATGAAACAAGATAAGACATTAGACTTAGGATTATTAATAAAGTGTTTGATATGTTTCTTTTCCTTGTAACTTTCTTATTTGCAAAACAACTTCTTATTTGAATCATCATTGAAATAATGATAATATTGTCACTTAATAGTATCACATGTGTTTTGAACAATCTATACGTCACACTCGGGCGTATTCCGCTTTAACCGGGGTGTTACATTAGACGTAATATTCTAGTTGGTTATAGCTTATTTTAATTATTTAGAGTTGCATGATTAGAAATTATGTGGGCCATACTAGATTGTTCAATGCACATATTGTTTTATTATTATTGATTAATTTACGCCTCATGTACACAAGCACACACATAAGTCCAAGGGTTATGCCAAAAGCAAAGTTTTCCAAGTATTTTCACAATCGATTTTTTTCGGTTTATCGATATTCCTTCTTCTTAAAGATTTTTCTACGTGGCGGGTACGCAGTAATTGGAAGGAGATCGTGCTTATTTTCTGAACTCTTGACACCAAGGTTATTGAAACCTAAGGATGACTCGGTTAAGAGCTTGGGCTACCTAGGTTACTTTCAGATGTCTCTTCAATAGTGGGTTCGATTTTACCGAAACCATTGTCGATCGAAAACCACAAACCATAGAAAACATATCTCGCTCGTAGTCATTTGTCTTAACTGTCCTTACCCTATCCCACCTTTTATTTTCATCAAACACAACGTCCCGACTAACAATTATTTTTCGATTGTTTAGATTGAAGAGACGATATGCTTTTGAACCCGTCTCTGTCCTGAGGTACACGAGTTTTCTCAACCTATCATCAAGTTTCTTTAAATTTACATTATCAACTTTAGCATACGTGATGCACCTAAATATTCGAACATGTTCAATAATCAATTTCTTTTTCTTGGATAGTTCATATGGAGTTTCATCAACCAAGGCCCGGGTTGGGACCCAATCTATTAAGAATGTTGCGTGTCAGACTGCATATCCTCACGTATAATTCAGTACCTTCATCGCCTTTAGAATACTTCGTACCATCCCCATTAAAATTCGGTTTCATCAATCTACCATGCCATTTTGTTGTGGTGTGTACAGGCGGTTAAATACTGAATAATTCCACTTTTATCCCATAACCGATTAAAATCACGTGAAGTGATTCTCCTACCCTATCGGTTTGTAGAGTTTTCACTAGTAAACCCGCCTCCGTTTCGATTAGGGATTTAAACCTCTTAATAATTTTAAATGTTTCACCTTTTTTTTCAATAAAAACGACCAAATATACCGTGAGTAATCGTCTATAATAAAAAAGACATACCTATTAGCAGAGATAATTGTAACATTCGTCATTTTTTGGTTCTTGTATTTGTATTTGTATCAAAAACCGACCCGATTTGTAAACCGAATCTTTCAATAATATAAAATAATGGGTTTTTATGTTTCATAATCATCTCTTACTTTTCGGATTTCGAAAACACCTTTTAATGGTCTTCAAAACACTTTAAAACGCCTAAAACGTCTCGAAAACGAACCAAAACGATTCGCGAACCAAACTGGACCAACCCCCTGGAGGCGCCGCACCGCGTGGCCAAAGGGAGTGGTCTGGTCGCGCGTGGCCTAGCCCCACCAGCTCACTTATTCCGGATTTTTGTTTTTTGTTTGTATTGTTTGACTCGTTTAACAATTTTAAGCACATGAAACTCTTGATATAAAACAAGGAAATTAACTTTGACCACTACCCTATATATACAAGCTTATCCTCTTCATTTCTTCTTGCTCATTTCATCTTCTTTCTCTCTCAAACAAAGAACACCATTCCAAACCTCCAAGGTTCTTAATAATCAAGCAACAATCTTCTTTAATTTTGTATTGTTACTTACTAATTGAATCTTGTGGTACAACATATATATAATATGCACCCCTTGTTTCCTTCGGCTTTCATCTTCTCCGGCCATGGTCGGTTGACGTGATATGCTACAAGGCAAGGCTTCATGGAGGATTCATTGTAGTCCTTGATTATACTATTTTCCTTTAATGCTTTAATAGTCTTGTTTATATTGTAAGTAGTTTAGTTTCTAATTCATGTTTAAAGAGTTCCATGGTATTGGGTATGAAGTCACTCGCCTCGGTTTTATCCCAAGTTGAGAACCGAATCAAGACCGAACCAAGACCGGACTCTTGTTTACTAGTTTTGTTTTAAATAGTTTTGTTTACTAGTTTTGTTTGAAATAGTTAAATAAACATGTTTATGTAAGATTTGAATATTATAACTTTTAAACTCATTTTTATAGTTCTATGGTATTTGGGTATATGGCAACCATCCTCGGTATCATTCCGAGTCAAGGACCGAACCAAAAGCGAACAAGTGTGTTTTTGGCCACCAAAACTTATCTTTTCTTCAAGAATGTATTTTAAACTAATTTTAAGTCATTTTATCAACATACTTGGTGTGTCGGAATCCAAGTTGATCTTATAACAAGTTTGGACTGGTGAAACGAAATACTCACTTAACGGACGTTAAGGTTCTTCACAATAGAACTATATACTTGGTTAAGTCTTTTTGGTTTTATTGAGTTATCTCAAAACATTTTGGAAAGTTGACTTTGAGTTTAGTTAATTATCTAGACCCAAATTGACAAATCTGAACACTCGATTAAAACCTTGTTTTGGTATTTATATAACTAAGGGTCTTGCAATAGTGCATTATAACCCACACAAGTTACTTAAAATAGGTTGAGTAATATTTATGAATGAAATACCAAGACCCGGTTTCGAGAAAACTTACTTTTTAGAACATGTCTTTAATTTCACAAATATTTACATTTTAAACCATAAACTTCATTTATTTACTTTACTTGTCATAATTTACTTTAAACCCTTCCAAGACTACCTACTAACTTAAGACCCGTTTAATCTAGGTCTTGCTCATTAACCCGATCTCCGATTATTCACGAATCAATCTTTCAAGTTACTTAGTTAAAGTGAGTACATTTCATCCCCCGTTTTCACTTTATATTTTGGGGGTAACATGCATACTTATTCAAAACATGAATGATTTATTATACTCATTTCTCAAACCACAAACTTTAGGGTGTAGGATACTTAGAATACTTGCTCTATTGTGAGTTATATGTCTCATATGCTTTACGTGCACGAGTGTTTACTTTTATGTTGTTGTTGAGCCTCAATAAGTATGATCATACGCTCCCCTAACTACTTAGTCTTGTGCTAGTAGAATAGGGCCTCATTATCCAAGTATGTCAGTTGTTACCGATTAGAAAGGATCCTCATTTACATATGTTTTATATGCCACGATTGATGCTTTTATTAGTGGTCTTATATACGTTTGTGAATTTTGCTCATATTATATATACTCAAAACTATGAAATTGCTCACCAACATACGTGTTGACAAATATTATTTTATGCATTGTTACAGGTTTGATTATTACTTGAGTTGGAGTTTGAAGACGTCATTCTATTTTGATTCCGTTAGGTTATTAGAAGAATGAACAATATTTATTTCTTATACTTTGATGTTTATTTGTATGAACAGTATGTGTTACTTTGGCGATTGAATGAAATTAATGAGTTGATTAAATATTGTAACTTTAATAGTGTCTTGTGTCTTGGGCAATCCGTTTCACCCCGGCATGTTCCGTCGCCTTTGGTCGGGGTGTGACAATAATGGATGGGGTTATTGGATCACACAAATTTCCATGAACCGCCTCCAAAGTTTGGGTTACTGTAAACGAGGCCGTGGTGAGAAACGAACGCCTTGTTTGTTTACCAACTCATACAATTGTTTTTCGTGTTCTACAAGTGGTAAACCTAGTACTAGATCCCTTTTGGTCATCAATTTAATTAACTCGAAATTGATGAGCTTGAGCCTTCATGCAAACACCATGCATCATGTTCGATCTTTGAGTGCAAAAACACGATAACTCCAATCTTCATTCGTATTTTATAGAGATGGTTTGTGAATCTTGTGGCCTTCATAACGTTCTCATCGTTCATGGTCAAAAGATCGTGTTTCATCCTAATGTCATATCTGGACTCCGTTGCTTGACTGAGACTTATTATCTTATTTTTAAACTCCGGAACGTAATAAGTTTCGGTTAGCAAATACTGTTCACCCGATTTTCCTTGGAAAAGAATTGGTTCTTTTCCCTTGATTTGAACGTACAACCCATCTTTGAACTTAACTCTCTGGGTTATATTCTCGTTTAATTCCAAAAATTGTAGCCGGTTTCCCGTCATATGATTGCTCGCCCCATTATCCAAACACCATTCATTATCTTCGACCCGCTCGATCTCCTATTCTTTCGGTGTTAGATTTTGTTGATTTAGTAACACGACTTGATGCATATACACTACATCATGAATCTTTTCACTGGCTTCGATTTTGTTTGCTTCTTTACTCTTTTGAAGTCGGTCCGGGCAACCAGATGCAAAGTGACCAAACTGGTCACATCGGTAACATAAAATATTTGACCGATCTTTTTTCACCTTTTTCTTTCTTTTCCTCGACTCGTTGACCCTTGTTCGGTACTAGAGGTTCGGTCTTGGCCATTAAATAGGCCTTGACCGCGACCTCGACCTCGACCTCCTCGTTCTCTTCCCCTTTCATATTCAAAACTTATATGGCTTAATGAATCATATTTACCGAATAAAAGTTTACCCTGGTCATTCTTCTTCTTGGATTCGCTCCTCATAGCCTTGGAATAAGCCTACAACATCTTCAAATCCTGTTTTATTGAGATCCAACACTTGCTCAAGCGAAGCAACCATCTGAATATACTTCGATCTCGGGATACTTTTGTGAAACTTCTTTACCAACCTCGCTTCTTTTATAACTTCGTCAAGAGCCATGGGTTTCGAGGCGATGCTCGATAACTTGCCCACAAATTATCTATGGAATCTGACTCATTCGTCTTCATAGTATAAAATTCCATTGACAGTGTTTGGAGACGTGCTTCCCAAACCCGTTTGGCACATACGTGTCGGGTTTTGATCGAATTCCACATAACTTTAGCGGTTTATTGATCTCCTATTTTCATGATCAAGATTTTGGGTACGGAATGAAACAACAAGGCTGTAGCCATGTCGTTTTTTTCTTCATTGGAGACGCTCGGGTCAGCGGTGTCTCAAACTTTGTGAACTCTTAGGACTACTTTCATCCTCATAGCCCACACGGTATAGTTCACTAAAGTGAACAGTGAACATTGAATGGTGCGCAACCTGTTCCCTTTATCCTTTGGCGGCACTGGTGTTGAATATGAAGTTGTCATGCTTTCTTTTTTATTATTTTTTATAACAAGTAGCAAAACTTATAGTCAAAGAAAATAACCCTAGATAGTCAAACAACCCAAACTAGTTGTTTTCTTGAATTATAATAACTCAAGGCGAGGCGAAATATCATAACCCTTTCTTGTTTTTTTCTTTCTTGTTAGACTAATTAGTAAATAACCCAAATAATTGAAGCAAACTATTTCAATTGAATAATAATAATCTTTATCAAACCCTTCTTTAGTTGAATTAAACGCAACAATATACATAAATGTGACTTACACGCCTTACTTGATAGGAGGCTTCGGGCAAAGAGATCCGAGAGTTTTGACAGTAGTGGGTAGAGAGGGCTCGTTTGAAGACTTTCCGCTCATCTCCCGCCTTCTACTTGAAATTGATAGGCTATTTTAATCAGCGATCGGACCTAATTCGTTCGACGAATAAGATATCATGATTGAACATAACTAGCTCAACCAAAAGCAACAACTCGACCTCTCTCCTTTTTGAAGGTGACGGACTTGCGATCGACCTAGTATCTCAATCGATGATTGCAGGTCGACTGGCGACAATGGATTGGATTAGGAACCTCCTTTGTTAACTAATAATTAATTTTCGCTTTCTTGAACTGGGATCTGATTCCAATTCAAGACTGATAAACTTATCGATAAGTAACGAACAATTTAGAAATAACCAACTTAGTTATAACCAAAAAAAATTATCTGAAAAACTGATTACAATATTTTGATTGTGATAATCGTGATTGTAATATCTAACACTAACTTTGTAGATGTGTTTGTAGTAGTCACCCAACTTGGTCACCAAGCTTAATTTATATCTCAACCATCCAACTTGGCCAACAAGGTTAATTATGACCGACTTCGCCACCAAAGAAATGAAAGAAAGTTTTATAATATCCCATAGACTTTAACCAGCTTGTTAAAATCTCTTAGGCCCAGTTCACCAACTTGTGACCCAAAATAGAAATTAAGCCAACATTCCACAATATTAATCATTCATTCTATCATATGATAATAAAGTTACAGTAAGTGTATACTATAACCTAATTCAAATTGATCAAATTAAATGCAACATAATGAGAGATCCGCATTTCATAAAATGACAATGATTCTGTAAGTATGTAGCAGAAATAACAATCCCGAACTAGGTTAAATAGCTTTGGGAATAAGAAAGCGAACGAGCCTTCCATCCCAAACTAAATAGGCCTAAAAGGCCTTCACCAAATCAAACGAATTAAGGAAATTTAAATTTCATCATTAGCAAATAAGTTAGTTATTTAAGTGTTTAGCTTATTAAGAGATTAAGTACTCATGTAAACAAACTCTGTGGGTGCTAAAAAAATTGTGTCTAATTTTCATATTGCTAGAATAAAATAGATTTGTTCAAGATAAAAGCATGTAATCGTTTGCATCAATAATCTGAAATGTGAAAAGAATTCTATATAAATGTATAAGAGCATCATTAGTTGGTAAATTACTTTTTGTAACGTTTATAAGACGGTGTTGGTAGGTTTTGAAATATTATGAAAGTGATGATTAAAGAAAGGATCGTTTTTGTCTTTTCCATTTTCTTCTTTAACTAGTAAGACTTAACCAAATAATTCTCAGCAAACAGGTTCTGTTCTAGCTGTATATCGGTGAGGCGGTGATTTTTTATTTGGAATGTCGTCGGTTTGAGTCTCGCTCATAACAAAAATGTTGTGTACGAGCCATGGGTTTTATCATAGTAGGCCTTCGAATGATGAGTTTTTTTTTTTTTTTTTTCTAAAAAAAAATTAGTTATGGGCTAGATCACCAACACTATCAATAAATTCGGGCATGGGTTGTCATTTGCCAATGGATATACCCATATGGTGAGCCTTTGTTCATCATTCAAAAAACCAAATAGTTATTAAAGCTAAAGAAATAGAAAACGGAGAAGATATAATTTTATTTTCTGAATAGAACATAAGCTCAATGGTATAAGGTAACTCAACCAAACCATTAGTTAATTATCTAATTATTTCTTCCGAAATAATAACTCGCTTAATATAAATTACAATTTACTTGATCACCTTGTTTAGCATTTAATATTGACGAGATTTTGTAAATTATTTTATCAAATTTTTATCTTTACAAAAAAAATATCTATAATCGTTTACCTCTTACTTAAAAAATGTTAAAATACAAAAGAAAATAAAACTGAGAAGTATGACAAAAATTTGTGGCCTAAAAAACCTAACAAAAATTCAAGAAATATAATAAAAAATCATAAATCAATAATATAACTAGAAAACGAAAAAAGTAAAAAAAAAATGTTTCTTCTGTCTTTCTTGAAACAAGACAAAATATCGAGGAAAAAAAAACATAATAATAAAAATAAAAATAAAATGATAAATACAAAAGACACAACATATCGCAAAATATAACGTAATGACGAGCAAAATATAACATAATGTTGGTAATATAGAACAATATCAAGAAAAAAATATACACAAACAATGACGAAAATAAACAAAAAACACAATAAGTAATAAAATGACACAATAATATTTTCCTCAAAATTGTGTCTTTTTTTCTTTTAACGTGAAAGACCGGAGAAATATTTTAGTTTTTTTAGTTTTTATTATTTTTGGTTTATATTTTGAGTTATGAGTTTTTTTTGATATTTTTTTGAAGGGTTTTTTTTATATGAAAGCAAAAAATTATTCTCATACTTCTTAATTTTTATCATATTTGTAAATAACTTGAGCCTTACGCTTAAAATATATAGAATAATCTATTGATGCAAAATTTGTTCACTACTTTGTTATAAACTTATAATATAAGATGAATGTGATCTCTTATCGGATAATTAATTTCGTATCTAATCAAGTGATGCTCGCACTAATTAATTCATATAATATAATTTGCTGTAACCAAGTAGAATATTGGCAAATAAATTATTTTTTTATTTTATTTTCTTCCTATAATTATTTGAAACATCATGATATATTCATCACCAACAATATTAAATCCATGGGTAACGTAACATACGTCTTCAATTATTTGAGTATTTTCATTTGTTCATACAATAATAATGATGGAATACATATAGGAATAGAACTCTCTCTCTCTCCCTATCTCCTAACACGACTCCTTTTTTTAACGATATTTTTTATGTGTTAGGTCACTACACTCTCTAATTTGAAAAACACCGTCGTGTAAGAATAAACAAATATATTGTATATTTATTATATGACCATCATTATCTTTTATATAACAATAGATTAAAATAATTAAATTATACCTTATAATATATTTGCTTGTTAATTGTTGATGACTATATTACTCTAACTAACTTATAAAGAGTTTTTCTTTGGGTGTATATAAGAGAAAAAATAAACTAACATCAACCTAATCATAAACACATCAATTTTGTGACCATCTTTCTCTCCCGAAATCGGTTCCCTCAAGCACCTTAATCTCCATCCTTAACTATACATCCTAAAAAGGAACTCGATCAAGTTGATAATCATGTCATCTACATTCTTCATTGATGCAGTCACCACTCTCTGTTGTAACGGGTTCATAGGTTTAATATTATATTTATGTTTTGTATTACTGTCATGAAGATCTTATCAACATATGGTATCAGAGCGATGCTGATCAATCAGTTCTTCATGTTTTTCCCTAAATCTGGAATTAAATCGGAAGACATTGACTAAAATTTGATAAAACCTAAACTTATCTTTGGTTTTCATTATTAAAACATATTTGGGTTAAGGTTTAATATTGAAATCATATTTGGATTTAAAAACATATGGATTAACCGGTTTTAATAAAATTGAACTGATGTATTTGAAGCTATTTAACATACAGATTATTTGAAAATATACATCTTTTATGAATCAAATAATCTTCAAAATACTCTCTTTTATTATAATATTTAGTTAAAATAGCTATTTATTATGTTATATCCTATTTTTAGGTTTATTTCAACCTTAAATGAAGAAATGAGTGGATACACGAAGAAAAGTAAAGAAAAATAAAGAAATGGTATATAAGACAGCAAAGCACGCCCCTGTGCCTCACTGACCACGCCCCCAAGGTCACCTTTACAGAAGAAGACAAAATCTGATTAGCAAAACACGGGGTCGTGCTTCATTGACCACACCCTTGTGGTCACCTTTCCAAATAAAGACAAAAGCTGATAAACAAAACATTGGGCTATGCCTCACCAAGCACGCCCCCTGGTCACCATGCCCATGTGAGAAAAAAATACAAGCAATTGGTAGCCAAAACATGGGGTCGTGCCCCATGTAACACGTCCACGTGCTTAGTATCGGGTGTACTATCTGACAAGCATTAAATGCTCATGCAAAATGATCCATGGGCCGTGTCTGACTGCCCAGACATCTTATGTAACAACTCGGGTTTTTGAATTAATATTTTTATTAAATACCCGACCCATTTCGAGGTTCAGGTTATTTTATTAAATAAAAATATCACGTTATCGAGAAGATTAATTATTAATATATTATTTTTTAATTATTTATATAAAATATATTTAAAACTTTCAAGTAATGACAACAGTTATCCAAACTTAAACTTTTATTCTTTTATGTTCCCATCCCCAAAGCTTAAGGACTAAATTACAGAATTTATTATAATCCATCAGGATCCGGATACCCAAGATCCAACACAAACCCATTACCCTAATCACACACCCGGTTGCAAATCTAGAAGACTTGGACCTCAATTCTCGCTGTCTTTATGGAAATTGAATCAAAGATCACCTTGTACATAACTTTCGGCCTAACCGACATGACTAATATGTTAATTGAATCAAAAACGAATCTGCAATAGATATTATACACGCCGACCCTAACCCTATGTCGTTATACATATAAATAGTTATATATACTCAATAAATTTGCATGCACAATCACTTAACCCAATCCGTCCTAAACCCTCTATTCAATTGAATTTTAATTGTTTTTTGAGTGTTCGTTCATCATCAATCAACCCGTCCACTGTATCGTTCAATTAACCCACCATACATCAGTTTACGAGGTAATTGGTTACTGATTTGTATTCGCCATTTCATGATTAACAATAAGCCTAACACATATTTAATAAACGATGAAGGATTAAGCGTATTAATAATTCTATGTTCTATTCAAGTATTGTTTAAGGAGTACTAGCTTATATTTTATAAGAACCAAACATTAACCAGGTTAGACACCAGCCTGATCGGGTGGTGCATCTCTAGTTAATTTATGGGGATAGGTTGCGGGTTCGAGACTCAACACCCCCTCTTTTTCGATATTTTTGGAATATTTGATGTTTTAACCATTTTTATATATAATAATGATTATAGACAAAATATAAAGTATATTTTTATAAACACCGACAAGGATACTTGTGTTCTTGCATCTTTCGTCCGTATACGTATGTATGTGTGTATTTAGATATGCATATATGTATATATACGTATATATAATATCATGTAAATAAATGTTATTAGTTCAATATATATATATATATATATATATATATATATATAGGATCAGGATCATGAGAGAACATTTTTGAAATTGAGAACTTTAAGAACCATTTTGGACCACAAAAAACACAAAATCATAAAATAAAAAAACACAAAAATGAAAAAAGTAAAAAAACCAAAATTCTTATTTTAACATACCGGTTTCATTAAAAAAAATCGGTTTAGCAAATTATATACACATATGTATAATATATACATATATGTACATTTACATGATTTTTTATACACATGTGTATAATTTAAGATTAATGATACTGTACATATGTGTATATTACGTAAATAAAGATTAAATAAAATTATACATATGTGTATAATACAACGTTTTTTTTTTATTTTTTTTATTTTTTAATGAAACCGGACAGAAATATAAGAATTTTGGTTTTTTTAATTTTTTAAAATATTTGTTATTTTTTGTTTTATGATTTTTTTAATATTTTTTTTAAAGGTGTTTTTACTTTTTAGTGGTCCAAAATGGTTCTCAAAGTTTTCAATTTGCAAAAGGTTCTCTTAGAATCCTTACCCTTTATATATATATATATATATATATATATATATATATATATATATAAAGGATAAATTTTATGTATAACTAATAAACTAATAATACTTTAAAAGATGTATTTTACTTTTATATAATAAAATATTTTAATATACTTTATATATAATTTAACAAACTAATATTTTTTCACATAATATCTTTATATATAATATTATATTAATTATGATTAAAAAGAATATAATATTGACTTAATAATAATTTTAATTATCGAGCTTTCGTATTCGATCTAGTTCATGAACTTAGCGTATCTGTATTCTATTTTCCTTTATAGGCTTTATCCTCAACGAGTAATTTCCACGAATCATCATTCTTAATATTCTCTTTCACCTTTGTTCGTCTATTGAGAAGAGTACCACATTTCCCTATTTTACTTGTTTTCAACGTTTTGGGGACATATGCGTCGATACATTATTTTTCTATGATATATACTCAAACTGCAACTATTGTCATTTGTGTTAACAATTTTGTACCATACTTGTTACGTTCTTACATGCTTTATGTGAATCACATTCGCAGAGATCCAGCATAATCCTCAGAATATTATGATCATACGACAGTCGTAATAGCTTCGTGTTTTTCGACATCTCATTTATTTTTGCTCATTGGTTAAATTGCTTATCTCATTTGACTGGTTGCAATATTTATTCTTCTATTATATGTACATTAAAACTGGTGTGTTGCTCACTCAACCTTGTGTTGACAAATCTACTTTATTTTTAACGCATATGCAGGTTATCGTGTGATGTGAAGTAGTTCAAGTTTCGGACGAACACTTAAGAATAAAGATAGAGAAATTTAACAAGACTCTTGTTTCATGTTTTATGTTTGTTTGGTGAACTATTTGTCTTTTTGGATATTGTATTGAATAATTTGTTTTTACTGAAATTTATTAAATAGATATTGAAATTCTCAATATTGCATGATAGTATCTTCAGAGTTGTGAGCAATAAGTTCACGCCCCGGAATTTCCGCCGTATGTTGGGGTGTGACCGATTGGTATCAGATCCGAAGGTTTAAGATAGGTCGTTAGTGGTGCCATAGTAACATGCTTAGGAGCCCCATACGTACTTATCTGTTTGCCTTGTGTGTTCGAATTAATTGTTTACAGCTTTCGTTAATAATTAATATTTTTTATTTATTGTATTGTTATGCACACACACACACACAACTCCGAGGCCATGCCTCAACTTTCAAAGAAAACTTTTCTTAAATTAGAGTGCCCTTTATTTTTGGGAAATATCTCAAGAATTCCATACTTTTGTTTTTACTCTTCACCTTAAGACTAGGTAGTGTGACAAGTTCCGGCCGTAACTGGAAGGGGGGGAGTAGTGTGAGTTGGGCCTTGGCAAAACGATTCCGAGAACCCAAGGTAAGACGCTATTCCTTACCTGGAGGATAACCTGGCCACAATACTCGAGCTTATAGGCCAAAGCGGGAACACAACAGTCATACGACCGACACCTTAGGTTATTTTAAACTGAATTCACGGTAATTCGTGGCTAAATTTGGTTTTTCCGATTATTGTGTTTTGTTATTGAAATAGTTAGTTGGGTGAAAAATCCATGGAACCCATAGGCACTCCTACTATCCATTTCTCCCTTTGTTTTGTGTTTTTGTTGGAGTTCATCATACATGGTGGTTCACGGGATGCTTCAACTACTCATATTTTTCTTTCGTTTATTCGTTATTTAGTTCAGTCGGTCAAAACGACATGTAACGCTCATGGGCCGAAAACTATATTGTATTGTTAATTCGTTAATTAGTTGGGACAATCAAAATGCCATGTAACGCTCATGGGATGTCCAACTTAGTTGTTTTTATTCGTTAGTTTCTCTATGCCATTCAAATTGCCATGAAAGCTCATGGGAGGCCAACATCCACAAATATATTTCGTTAGTTTATTGTAAAGTTAACTTAAATCAAATAAAAATCTAAATTTTAAACTGACTTATCTTTTCGTGTAGTCATCACACATTAATCATATTGACTACATCATCTAATAACTATTTACGCAATGTACCCCCTCATCTTATAATCTTTTACTTTTAACCCTTATAACGCAAATCCCCTTACTTCTTAAGGCAACATTATTATAAGTTATGTACATAATTAAACATTTTATTATTCTAATGTTTTCCTCAACTTTTCCTTCAACTTATAAATCTTTATTTTTGGTCCCCGTAGAATGTCTCATCTAAGAAACCACCGTCATCCTCAATATCAAACGTTTGATTCTCATCACCATCGTATAGCTGCTTGTATAGCTAGAGAGTTAACTGCTGAGATCCCTAAGTTAGTGACCCAAATTTAAAACATCCATGCAACCAATCCTACTCAACCCCAAGCCTCTTCAACTTTTAGCAGGATCGGAAGAATCTGGCATCTGCTGAAGGATTTGTCATTATGTTTAATAAATGTGTTTTCATTATGCTTTTAAAGACAAGTTTAAATGTTTTGGAACGAATGATTGAAGTTTTATTTTATTATATCTATCGTGAAAGTTTTAATTAACTCCGATATATAGAACTGTATTTATGAGTAAATCCAACGCCAAAGTAGGGCACCGGGAACGGGGCCTTACAAGACTGAGTCCAAGATGTAATCTAGTTAACACCAGTAAATGTTTATAATACAAAAGGTAAGGTAAATAGTTAAACACAACTGGTCACTGTGCTTAGCAATTTACAATTGCTTATCAAATTTTGAACTATTACCTGAATACATCATCCAAAGATGTGAGTTAACAACAAATCAAGAATTGCAATCATTCAAACAATCCGAGTTAACCTCAAGAAACAGATTAGATAGAATCTGATTGTAAATAGGTAAGCAAGAAATCAATCACAACGAATCTCGAGGACGAGATTCATTCCAAGGTGGGGAGGATGTAACATCCCCAAAATTTCGATCCAAATTTGATAACTTATTAAAGTTGAATGATCAAATTTATTCTTAAAAATAAATGTTGGAAAATTTTGAATAAGGAAATAAAAAGGAAATAAGGAAAGTAAAAATATTCCATAAAGAAGTTCATCCCATGTTAAGGATATGGAATAAGGAAAATCCATCCCACGTGTAAAGATGAAAGAAAGTGGAAGCATTCCACATGGATATAAATAAGGAAGATAAAACTCATCCCACATGGAAAGTAAGAAAGAAATGGAACCTCTTCCATAGTGATATTATTTTATGTGAAGCATGCATCTAGTGGTTCTAGCGGAGGGTACGGAACATCCGACGTGCACGCGCACGCGCACGGGCTTATGCTCGGGCGAGGACGAGGACGATGGCAAAGGCGACGGCGAAGGGCGTTGGGCGCAATGTGGCACTTTGATGGCGCAATGAAAGTTCGTATCCATGAACCCATCGCGATACGCGATGAGTCCAAAAATATGACCATCACGATACCCAATGATCCATTATGACTTAGCAAAAACGCGTCACCACCAGGGGCACGTGGCATACGTTAGGGCTGTGTTAGCAGCACACGCGTTATTTTCTGACATCGCAATGCGCGACGTCTATAGAAAAGGGTCCATTGCGTATAGCGATGGGACCCAGTTTCATCTTTAAATTGAGGGGCTCACAGCTCATTCCCCTCAAACCAAAACTATCTCATTTTCTCTCTCTAGAATCACTTTCTCTCTCTACATTGTTTTTTGTGTTGAACCCCGTAATCTGTGCCAAATACCTGACGTTTCCTCGAAGTGGGCCACCCAAAAGTAACCCTACATTCTACTTCGTAGTTCATGCACGACCCGGCAATCCCCGAGCGTCACCTCGATTTGTGTGCCAAGAAAAGTAGATCAAGAATACCCCGATATTCGTGCAAGTGCGGGAGTACTGCCGAAAGTCTAAGTAATTATAAGAAAGGTAGGGATTCCGCCCGAATAAAATATTATTATTTCAAGGCTTAGACCCTAGTAAGGGGTATAGCCTAGACCTTGATCAAATTAAAAGGTAATAATTAAAATAAGATTTCTTTATGATTAAGAAATACAAAATTGGTTATAGCTAAAATATTGTGTCTTCATGGTAAAGAAACGTAGGCATTCATATATATGAGGATATAATTTCTTCATGATTAAGAAAAGATAAGTTTTTACCTGTCAAGGGTATAGTCAAAAATAGTGTTTCTTTATAATTATGACACATAAGATTTTATATATCAAGGTTATAGACAAATGATATTTCTTCTTGAAGAAGAAAGATATCATAGACATTTCTTCTTGAAGAAGAAACATAGCACATTATTGGCAAATAAAGAGAAAGATTTCAAATCTAAATGTTTTATTTAAACAAATGATCAATCAAGGTTTAAAGCTATCAAAACCAGACTAAAGGACTGTATCCGAATTAAGAAATGATCCGGGTATTTATATAAACCTATTTTATTATAGGTTAATCATTCATTCATCCACAAAGGTTTTCAAATGAGATCACCACATGATTCAGAATAGACAATCACAGGTGAATACGTTAAACCTTTTAAATCAGTCAAGATAAACGAATTGTTTATCTTAACAAAGTCAGTCAAATATTTTATGAGATTACGTGATATCTAACATAAAGATTTATGGGATTACGTGATCCCTAATTTACAAGATAGAAAAATAAGCAACTCAGACCGAGTACACATGTGTTTGGCTCCAAACAAAATTTATCTCGTCTTTCAATCAAGGCTACGTGGCCGCAGACTAGAGATCAAAATAAAAGTTCTCCAATGGGCACCATTTCCCTGAGAACCGTAAAATTGTGTGTGTATGGCAGTGGCACAAATCCCAGAAATAAGAGACGTTTCTGCTGAGATTGTTCAAGAAAACTATCTTATCAGTTAAAGAAAGATTTATTAAATGTTTTTAGAGTCAACGATTCACCAGCATATCGCTGACGTATTTTCCCCCATATTTCAGGGAAACAAGTTAGTACAGGTAGCTAGGAATTAGAGCCATTCAAGAAGATAAACGCTCGCAAGGTAGAGATGAATAAGTTTTAAATCATTAAAATATTATAAACAATATTTAAACATGATTTGTAAAATCAAACAAGGTTTATAAATCAAACACTCGGATATTTACTATCCGGGAAGCCTTTCAAATATATTAGTATTTTATTATAAATAAAGGTTTCAAATATATTAATATTTTATTACAAAATAAAGACTTCCGCTAAATAACCCGCAAACTCTGATATATTTACAAAACAGATACCAACTATTGGTCACATGCCAAGGCCCTAAGTCGGGATGTGACAGGGCCATACAAGTTGGTATCAGAGCATAAGTTCGAGAGAAATAAGCATCCTACATGCTTAGACTCGAACAGAGAATGAGACTTAATTAAGAAAAGAAAGAAGATACCAGTTCAAGAAAGCCATGTGTCGCTCAAGCAAGCTCGGTAACAGTAAGTTGCATGATTAAGTTCATGTAAAGATTTAGAAATATGTGTATATGCATGTTAAATGAAAGTGGAAGAATGTGTGATGTTAGCTTAATTGCTAAAGAAGGAATGTTTGTATGCTAGCTTAATTGCAATAAAAAGAAAAGAATGTGTGTATGCTAGCTTAATTGCTAGGGATAAGAATGTAGGTTATATGTATGTTTATGTAAGGCCCCGTTACCGGTGCCCCACATTTAGACGTTGGATTTACTCATCAACATAGTTCTATTTATCAGAGTTAAATAAAACATACACGGAATATAAAAACTTTCATAAAAGATTACATTAATCCATAACTTGTCTTAAAATGAACATACTTATCTTTCAAAATATCATCATAATAAACATAAACGTCTCGAGTCTTCTGATGCCAGCCTCTTATTCAATGCCACGTGTTCCCCTCAAGCTAGTTGTTTCATCCCACTCACCAGCGTGCATACTAAAAGTCAGCTACGTTGAGTAAGTTCTAGTTAATCATACATCATACAATACATACATACTTATATACTTTCGTTCATACTTTCATACTTTCATACCTACTTACATTCATATCTTACGTTATAAAGAGCATTACGCCCTATATTCCTCGAGTATTATTAGGGCTCGGGACCCTCCTTCCTCGAGTATTATTAGGGCTCGGTACCCTCTTTCCTCGAATATTAGTATGGTTCGGTTCCCTAGTTCTCGAATATTAGTAGGGTTCGATTCCCTCTTCGTTACCATATAACCATACCTTTCCTTGAATTTTATTAGGGTTCGGTTCCCTCTTCGTTACCATAAAACCATACGTTAACCGTCTTTTATTAACTTAATAACTTCCATGCATATAGAATACATATCATACTTACATCATACATAGCATTACAACCTGACAGTACGTGCAATGTCCGAACACCGTTCACGCACCGACAAGCAATCATTCATACATTTCACGTCATCACATAAGGCATACACTTATCACTTAGGATAAGTGTATTAACAAACACTTCGAGTATGCACACAGCCCCGAAAACATAACATAGAAATGGGGCTAGAAACTCACCTGAATGCGGTTACGTTCACCGTTTATGGTTATCCCTTTCTTGAGCTGTGCACGACTAACTGTATAACAATTACACGTATCAATTTAACTATCACTACCCATATCGTGTTTCTAGTTTAATTATTGCCCTCAACGAACGGAGGGCCGGGGGCAGCGCGCCCTGGAAGCGGGGTTCTAGGGGCGGCAACCCCTAGCGGGGTCCAAGGGGCGGAGACCCTGGCTGGGGTTAAACTGGGCTTAACACATTTTATATTAACATTTAATTATTTTCTAACTTAGACTTATTTGCTAATCCTAAGATAATGGGCCAGTTTGCTTTATATTATTTATGGGCTTAGCCCAACTGTCCATTATGGTACCTGGGCCCAACTGGATTTAGTCCCAAAACCTAACAGAGAACTGATCAGCCGAGTACCATTTGGTAGAGAACTCGTGACCGAGAACACTTGCTTGACCGAGAACTCGGGTTTGACCGAGAACTCAGGTCTGGCCGAAAACCCAGTCACCGAGAACCCAAGTTGGCCGAGAACTCCCAGCTTTGACCGAGAACCCCCAGCTTTGACCGAGAACCCTCAGGTCAGATGCTATCAGCTCATTTTCTATCTTTTCGTTTCTGCCATTAGCCTAGTAGGTTATTGTTGGTCCATATCATGAATTTTAACCCCCAAGACCACTCTACATAACCGTTTACTAGCCCAATATCATCCCATTATTAAGGTTTACCAGTTTCTAGCATAAAGTTTGAACCTTTATCATAAAAACGTTTTTAGGCTAGACCTAGGGTTTCCTTTGTGAACCTTAACTAACCATATGTCCATTAAGTCCATTTTGATAATCAAGTTTGCATTTTTATGAAACATCTAGACTCGATCTACTCTAGGGTTAAGTTTCATGACAAACCGTTCACAAAAACATAACATTTAAACGTAAAGAACATACCTTTAGACGTTTGCAAGGTCACGGCTGGCTTGATTATGAACTTGGATCGTATATCTAGCTTGAGAAATGAAGATAAATCAAAGGCCTATGCATGTTTGATATAGGATCTCGTCTTTCTCCCTTGCGGCCGAAAATGGGAGGGTTTGTCTGTGTTTATGGTGTATAGAGAGAGTAAGATGGATGAAAATGGAAAGATTTAGGGTTTAATACTCCCTTAAGCCCATGGAGCTAAGGCTCATCTTTCCCTTTTAGTCCATGATTAATTCCCTTACTTAGCCTACTTATCTTTCCTTTAATATTTTTATTATTTCTTTAACCACTTAGGTAGACTTGTCAATTATAAGAAATAATATATATAATATTATAATTTGAAATTTTGGGATGTTACAGTTTACATGATTGTGTGAGAAGTAGGAACTAGCACAAGTGAAATTATAAAGGGAAGTATGTAGAACCTGAGAAGTGATGTAAAGAGTTAATTACACTTGGCCACTGTCATTAACTACTTACCTTACGAGTTATGTGCTAAATAATTCCTAGAGTGATAACGTTTGTGTTTCCCTAGAGATAAGATAGGATGACTGCTACAACTGGATGATCACGAGGATGTCATACTGGACGTTGCGGTAGGATACGTGCCAACCAGAAACCCTTTTGAAGAATGTGTGACAGAACGACATATGGAAGCAGTAGGACTCCAACTGAAGGAAGAAATGAGGAAGGATCATGCTTGGAGCTTGTAGTAAAATACACTAAGGGAGTTGCTCACTTCTTTCTCACTTCAATGCCAACAATTTTCTTTGAAGCATCAATGGCAGCCCAAACTGGGAAATCCAAGTGGAAGCAACATGAAAAAAATGGAGATAAGCCAACTAGAATGAGTCAAGACATGTAGTATTCCTGCAATAGTTAACTCCATAGGGAACTTGCTAGGATCGTGAGTAACGAAGCGAACGATGAGAAAGCAAATATGATCGAAAAGAATGGGTGATTGAAAATGTATCCTAACTATAAAGGCATGAAAGGATAAGGATACATAATGTAGCGAATATGGAAGGAAGACGCTAAGAAGAATATAGTTGTGTACCTGAGACTTTATGGAAGAAACCACTAGCGATACATTCGTTAAAGTATGAGAATGAAAGAAAGTTTAAATGGTGACTTAAGGAGTTCTCCGACAAGTTAAGCAATGGATGTGCTCAAGAATTGAAAGAAGTGTTCTATCTTGAGGAATAGACAAGGGGATTTCAAGAAGTAATCCTTAAGGAGAAACTGAAAAGGTTTCCTTTATGAAATTAATATGTTTTAAACGTATTACAAATCAGTATATTTGCAAAAAGTTGTAATAGGACAAAAGGGTGTTGTGACGGTAAGTCCAAAATTTCTGTTTGAAAGAAAAGAAAGAAAAGCATGCTTAAGAAAATCATGGGGACTTGTTAAGTCTAGATAAGGAAGTGTATCAAAGAGGACTTTATAGACAAGCTATTGTGGAAGGCTAAGCTAATTAACATCACTCGATGATTGTAAGACAAAAGATAAACCGATAGCTTAGGAAGCTGAAGAAAGGATGTGAATACAGTAAGTATTCTTTTTACAATGACTAAGCAGGTTTCGTGGACGAAACCTCTTATAAGGTGGGTAGACTTGTAACATCCCAAGTTTCGTCGGTATTTAAAGGAATTGTGTTTACTTAAATTATAGAAGATAAATGTAATTATCTAAAGTAGGAGGGGAATAAGTGTCATTAGATGAAAAGTTAAACATGAGACCCTACCCTATTCCTATAAATGTAGCCACCATATCATTTATAATCATCCTAGCCTCCAAACACATTATTTAACAAATTATCGTTTTAAGAAAATAAACCACAAAGACACGACGATTCTCGGAGATCTAACCGTCGGATCGGTCTCAAATTTTAACTCAGTATTCATGACATATAAATGAAGATTTCCACTGATCAAATCTTGGATCAGAGGTCGGGAAGTCTGGTTTTATCAGAAAACCGTAACAACAAAAAATGGAATTTTCCGGCAACTGTTCAGCTTTTCCAATGACTGTAGTGGCGTTTTCTGGAGACGGAGAGCTGAAGGGTTGGTAGATCGGGGTGACACGGTTCCGCGTCAACTTGAATCACTCAATTCCGAGTTCGTTTAATATGGTTTTGGTCTATTCGAGTGATTTCAAACAAAAACCTCAAATGTACGTTTTTGTTAGAAATGTTTACTTTTCGTGTACGAATTTGCATGAAATTGGTAGGATTATAGAACGGGCCACGATTATTGATAAAGTAATCAACTTGCGATTAAATGGGTTAGTTGGTTCATTTAGGATAAAACAAGTAGTGTTCGGTTAGTGAAATGACGGGTAAACGAAGTCGGTTTTACATGAAACTTGGTAGAAATCATTTATCTCAGCTGGCCCAACATTTTAGAACCCGACACCGCAGCCCCGGGATGCCGAATGAGCCGTTTAAATTTATACCAAGTTTGGGACGCTGTATATGTGTACATGTACGTATATGTATATGTGATAGTATATGATTAGAGGCGCATATGTAGTAAGGACGTAAATGTATAAGGAGCGCATATGTATGAACCACGCATATGAATGTATCACGTATAAGTTCTGGGAACGTATATGTGTGGCCACGTATATGTATGAAGTGTACAAGTATGAGAGTATTAATTATACAGGGCGCATAAGTTATGCGGGTGCATGACTTATGCGGACGTATAACATATACATCTCAAGACTTATGCGCTAACATGACGTATACGCCACCATGACTTATACGCTAGCCTAGCTTATATGTTGAGAAGTAACTTATACGTGGAAATGACTTGTGCGCCAATAACTTATGTGGCATGTAAGACGAGAATAAGTAATTAATTAATAACTAAAGGTAATGTTTAAAAATGATAAAAGCCTTGAAAGAAAGACCGAGGCTAGAATAGATACGTGAGAGCACGAGAGTGGTAGTTAAACTTATGTGCCTTGTTACACAGTTAGCCGTGCTCAGTTCAAGAGAGGTGTTACCATCAATTTCGAAAGAAGCAGGACACAAGTGAATTTCTAGCCCTTTTCTCTTTTATGTTTTCGGGGCTGTGTGCATACTGTGTGTCGAGACGATTTAATTAAGTTGTTTAAAGCGTGATGTTAGATTTTTAAATTATAAATACTTATTGTTAATGAATGCGAGCATGAATAAGAATAAATGTGAATGTTACTGTGTGTATGCTTATAGTATGTATGCTTATAGTCATTGATGTGCAAGTGTATGTAAGAAGCTAGTACGTTTGTATTTAATTATTTGTGAAAACATGTATGAAGTATAGTGTACTATATATGTACATATATGTATATATATATATATACACACACACATATATAAATATATGAACGTGCATGAGATGAAGTATGTAAGGATATGTATGCCTCATACATGCTAGAATGTGAAGAAAAAGCGGGTATGATCTACGAGACTACGAGTGATACCTTACAAGTTAATATGGAAAATCCTTCTAACTTCGCATAGGACGTAGACAGCATGTGGCATGAACATTAGAGAGGATTAAGCCTCTACATGTTCACATGTATGAGTGGGTTAACTTAAGTACTAGCAAGGGCAAGCCTCTACGTGCTGTCGTGAATAAGTGGGTTAACTTAAATACTAGCGAGGGCAAGCCTCTACGTGCTTTCGTGAATAAGTTGTGTGACGTAAGTGCTAGTGAGGGCAAGCCACGTGCTTTCGTGAATAAGTTGTGTGACGTAAGTGCTAGTGAGGGCAAACCTTTACGTGCTTTCGTGAATAATTTGTGTGACGTTAGTGCTAGGGAGGGCAAGCCTCTACGTGCTTTCGTGTGTTAGGGCGTAAGTATAAAAAAGGGCAAGCCTTTACGTACTTACGATGCAGGTAAGATGTCAAGTTTGTGTATGTTGTAAAAAGAGTAAGTGGTATTATTTACATATGATTATTTTAAAGATGAATAACAAGTCATGATGTATAAAGTGGAGTCGTAAACTAGAACTCACTCAGCGTAGCTGACTTTTAATATGCACACACGTGAGTAGAATAAAATAGATGGCTTAAGAGAGGGACACATGGCATGGACCAAGAGACTGGCATCTAAAGAAGAAAGAGTTATGTTATTTTTTTTATGTTTGAACTTGAAAGAAAAAGAGTTAATGTACTGAAAGAGTTTTAGATATTTGAAATCAACGGTTGAAGATTTTATTATTCCGCGCAAGTTTTAATTCACTCTGATATTTAGAACTGTGCTTATGAATAAATTCAACGCTAAAGTATGACATCGGGATCGGGGCCTTACACATATTCATAAATTTAATATTATAGTTCATGTTTCATATTATTATCATGAAGAATTAATTAATACATTGTCACACTTTAACCAGACTAAACAAGGTAAACTGATCTCTTCCAAAACTCCAAAATCGCATTATAGGAGATAGATTTCAATAGGAAGTTGATTAAAATATTATCGTTACTTATATGGTCCAACAGAAAAGGGTAAATAAATAACAGAGAGATAACTAGGGAAAATTCCCAATCTAGCCATTTTCAAGAGAGAAAAATTAAAAATAGCCTAACTTTTGTTTAAAATCCGAAAATAGCCCTCCAAATCTCGTCTGGAGCGACGCATTGGAAATCGATCCGATGAGATTCAATGTGTAGTGGGAGACAAGGGGCTATTAGGGGCGAGAACACCTCCCCGGGGGCGACAACTTGGACGATAAAGGGTTTGGCGATTTCTATTTTTCGCATCCAACTCTTTAAAGATAATATTCTTATATTCATTTGTGTGTGGTGTGTGTGTGTGTGTATAGGGTAAGGAGCCTAAGTGAACCCTTTAAAAATTGAGAACCTTGAGAAATATTTTGAGCCACAAAAAAAACCTCAAAAAAAACAAATTTTAAAATCATAAAACGAAAATAAGCAAAAAATTTAAAAAAGTAAAAAAACCAAAATTCTTATATTTCATCCTAATTTCATAAAAAAACACTTCGTATTATACACATATGTATAATTTCATTTAATCTCTAGTTACGTAATGTACACGTATGTACATTATCATTTACCTTAAATTGTACATATGTGTATAAAAAAACGTCTATAAAATTTTAAAAATTAAGTATTATACATATGTATATAATTTTGTTAAACCGATTTTTTAATTTTTTTATAAAACCGGGATGAAAAATAATTTTTTTTTGTTTTTTTACTTTTTTTATTTTCGAGTTTTTTTTTTGTTTTATAATTTTTTTTAATTTTTGGTAAGAAAAGTGTTTTTTGTGATCTAAAATTGTTCTCAAAGTTCTAATTTCAAAATAGTTCTCACATGACCTAATCTTATATATATATATATGATTAAGTTCAAGAGAGATTTTATTATGAGAAATGCGAGAAATGCTTTAAACCAATCATATTTTCTCTTTTTATTTCCTATTTTCTTAAATTACAAGGGTAGGTTAGTAAAACCTTTTAAGTTTTAATTTAGGTAAGTAACATTATTTATGGGATTACCAACCTAGATAATCGTTTTTTATTGTACCAAATTGTATAGACTATTTTTTTAGTCAACCATATCCATGACATTAAAACAAAAAAAAATCAACAGAAGAAAATTTTTTTAATTTTATCAAAAGTTCACGAATGTTACTTAAATAACCTACACAAAGTTGATGAAACCTATACAAAATAACCTACACAGCTGAAACCAATCTTACACAATTGCTTTTTATATAGGTTTTCATTCGAAAAAAAACATAAACATTACACAAAATAACTTATACAAATAAACTTAGATTGTTATCCATTCACCAAATAGCCTACACATATGGCACCAGACTTACACAATTGTATACCCTACACGTTATTTTAATAATACCCTAGACAAACAATATACTACAATAAAACATATTTTTGTTACCACGAAATAGCCTACACATATGGCACCAAACCTACACCGTTGTACAATAATACCCTACACAGTAATTTAAAAACATCTTACACAAATAATATACTGTAACAAAACATATTTTCAAAACCTACATCATACAAAAACATACACACATTAAAATTAAAAAAAAAACGTACACACCAGCTTTTTGATACATGAAAATTATAAGTGTTGATATAAAAAAAATTCTAGGTGAGCATTAATTTAGGTAAATGTGATGATGAGCATTAATTATTTAGGGGAAGTTGATGATAAGCATTAATTTTGATTTAAATGTGTTAATAATCAGATGATATATCTACCCTTTTTATTAAAAAAAGCTTATTTTAATGTCATGTAATTACAAACATGCCATTTTTTATTTCAACCATTGATTACACATTATCAATGGTTCAGATCGATTTCTTGCATTTCTCGCAATAAACTCACGTCTCTCTTGAACCATCCCCTATATGTATGTATGTATGTATGTATGTATGTTGGGCTACAACACCACTATACCTCTAAAACATAGTCAAGTTCGCTAGTCTAGGACCTCAATGTTTTGGCGTTATCTGATAAATTTAGATACATCATATATATATATATATATATATATATATATAGGGAAAGTATAAGAAGAAAACCTATTCCAGTTGAGAAAACCCTGGAAACTCAAATAAGTGGTTGTGGTGTTGCCATGTGTTCACTTGATATATTTAATTGCTGTTTAAGTAGAAGGGTAATTTAGTCTTTTTGTGTTCATCATCTTTGGTTCCGTGCTTCAATATTTTCACCCTGTCAAATCACCGATTTTATATCCATTCATATCTCTTAACATTTTCAAAATTTCAATTTGATTCTTTCCAAGTTACCGTTCTTCAAATATGTCTCCCAAAGCAAAGCGATTCTTAGATTTTTCAGCCTTTTCTCCTTCAAAGAAACAACATCAACTAGTAGCATTCGATTCTTTAGATATCCATCATTACAGCGTTGACCCCCTCGTGTGTGTTGATGTTTTTCCTGTTGTTCATCAAGTTAATCCAACACTTGGCGTACATGTACCTGTTGACGTTGTTCCAGTTGTTCATCAAGTTAATCCGGTCACCGCAGTCACCCATCTCGATGTTTATCAAGTTTCTGATGAAGTTACATCTTCGGTTATATTTGGTTCTCTTACTCCTGAACCCCAAGAATTTGGTTTTTGCGTTTTATGTGATGATTATCACTCGTATCCAAGTTTGATGGGTGAGGAATGCTTATTTTTGGCAGTGTGCTTTAGTCAGTCCCAGTTCCTTATTACCATTTTGGTCATTACACTCCTGATAAATCACCTCAAGTTTTATGGGTGAGGAATGCTTATTGTTTTATTCTTTTGTATTTTTTAGTTCTAATCTGATGCTCATTTCTAGTTCTTTGTTGTTTTTCTTTTTATTTTTCTGTATTCGCCTATATGTTGTCACATTTTGCTAGTATGGTCTTTATATGTTGTATGACATTTATATTATGATAACATGATAACGTATGTTTTAATTATGATGACTTGTTCTTCAAATGATAACATATGTCTTTTACATATTGACATATGTTTTAGCACGCTTATTAACATATGACCTTTTTGTATATTGTTTTATTATTTTTCTCGTTATGGTAGACTGTATGTATTTTTTGAGATTTATCTTTAAAACATATGTTTTTAATGTTAAAAAATTTTACTTTTCTAGGTACAAAATGATATTTGTTCCCTTTACTGGTGTAGATCACCACAAAAAAATGTGTTACTTTTGGAGCTGCCTTGATTAGTAGTGAGACTATCAACTCTTACAAATGGTCGCTTCAATCCTTTCTTAATTGTCATGGCGAACAACCCAAGTTAGTTTTAAGTGATCAGGATCCTTCTATGCGGCAAGCAATAGTTCAGGTATTTTCTGAGTCACGTCATAGGCTTTGCATGTGGCACATAATGAAGAAATTGCCGGCCAAGGTTATGATCTTAAATTTGAGCATTGATTTTTTGTTGATATCTGTGTTTTGTCTTTTTGATATGTTTTTGTTTCTTTTACATTAGGTATCTGGTGATGTTATTGAGAATACTAACGTTTGTTCGAGACTACATCGTTTGATTTGGAATTTGTTTACCACCCCTGATATATTTGAGTCCAGACGGCACTATCTTATTAAGAAGTTTGGTTTACAAGACAACGAGTGGTTGAATGATATGTTTGAGATCCGAGATCGTTGGGTTCCTGCTTATTTCGAGATATCTCGTTTTTTTGTTTGATGAAGACTACATCTCATTGTGAAAGCTCTAATGCAAAATTTAAAGTCAACTCAAGTAGCGCTAACACTCTTGTCCAATTCATGTGTAAGTCCCTAATCTGGATCACTACAATATGATATCAACCAACACACGTCAAACATGCGGAATCTAGTTAACGTGGTGATTCAAGAACAACGATGAACAGTATGAATATAATAAACACGATAATACTCCAAATGCACACGATTATATTATTAAATTGTCTGGTACATGTGTTTGCCAAAACCGTATTGCTCTCTAGATGGTGGCTTTCAAAATGTTCAACAAAACTGAACTAGCAGCCCAGAACCCTATACAATGCATTCTATATATAGGGTACTCAATACACAAGCCCAACCATAGCCCAATACGAAACCCAATAAACATATAACTAAGTACAAACCACCAAATATGGACCCAACAATCTCCCTATTGGTTTGTAGCTTCGTTCTTATTTATTTCACTTCAGATTAGCCTAACCGAAATCCATTGGGATTTCGGTATTACACCAATGCAATTCTTCAACTCGTCTTTGTTTATGTCACTTTAGTCTTGATCATGTCATGGCCTTTTGATATGCGTCGTCTAACCAAATTATGACCCAACAATCTCCCCCTTAGACTGATGCTTTCAAAACCTTCAGACTCTTTACTCGAACATGATCAACTACATCAGCATCTGCATCCAATACTCTACCATCTCCCCCTTTTTGATATGATCATCTATATAGAATCTCATATACTTCATATGTTTCCGTTGCAAGAAATCAGTCTTGAAAGAACAATCAACTTTGATAGAAAGATCAACCAAAATATTTTGAAAATAATTAAATAAAACAAAATAAGACAAGCATATTTTTTTTATTTTTTTATTTTTTAATTTTTATGATTTTCTTGAAAATGAGATCATACCAGTTGAACCAACTATAACAAAATAACCGAAATCATATTTCATTAGCAGAAGACAAATTTTAAAACGATTTTTTAACACATTTGTTTCAACAAGAGTAATCAAGAAGTAAAAATAAAATAAATGAAATAAAGTAAGACCAAAAACAACAAATAAAACCAATTTAATCACCCGGTCTTCTTGTAATTTAGCAAAAATTTGGGATCAAATTTCAGTTTTTGATAAAACTGCCGCCTTTATGAAAATATCCGAACATGGAATCATATTGCTTAAGGTGCTTTCACAAAGATTCAAGTTCAGCGTTATTATGACATAAAGAAACAGGTTGATAGTAGGTAACGAACTTAGCATGATTTTCATTGCATCAGTGATATGAATTAGGTTCAGTTCGGCATAAAACTTAGATGGACATCACTCATGGACCTGTGATGCCTCCTATCTCTTCTCAAAGTGTATTTGGCTTTCCCTAGATCACCCCAATTTGACTCCAACCCCCTAGTGCTTGATCAAAAGATTTTTTATAGATAATCAAATAGAATTTTTAACCTTTAAGGTTGAACGTTGGACTTACAAGCCATCCGGACTTACAGGCCTTTCATTCGAGACATGACAGGACTTATTTTTGTGCCTCCATCTTTGTAGTTCTAGTTTGACCTTTTAAGCTTTTGAAATACGAAAATTTTTATTTTTGCTTCACAATAATCTTTTTTTATTTTTCTTTATTTTTCATAATATATTTTTCTTCCTTTTTTTTATAACTTGAGCAAAAACTTAGAAACATAATATTTTTGGTGATCAAGACACTAACGGGCTCGTGTATGACTGGGTAATTGCTTTTCTGCCTATCCTTCGGAGAGATGTATATGGAGACATACACATTTTCTTCAAAATGACTCTCCACAGTAAGTTTAGCATATTTAGTTTATATCACTTAAAATTTTACGCATCATGGAAAGCTACCATACAAATCAATGACCGTTCTAGAGCCTTTTAAGCTTAATAACATCACCCGTTAGGCTCACATAAACAATTTATCTATCACTTTCCAAAGGTTGGATCAATTTTCATTTGAAATTGTTTTAAAGCTTCTGAAAAGCTGTTAACTGAATAAATATATCACTTCCCATAAAATTACAGAAGACACACATGTTAAGAACTCAGTCACCGAGGTCACTCTTCAGTTTTCAGGTAAATGACTATCCCGTATGACCAATAGTGGTTAACAGTACCAAAACACATATGAGAATACGTATCTCTCCAACTTGGAATTACCAACATAATTTTAAGTGAAAGAATTCAAAACACAAAAACACATCACAATCGCCGCGGATGCTTTCAGTCTTTAGATAAATGGCTATCCTGTGAATCTAAGAGTAGATCACCGGACCAAACATATACAGGTTTATGTTCTTCAAACTTGAGCAGCCGACATAATTTTAAGCGAGAGTGAAGTTTGAAAGACATAGATAGTAACTTTTTTATTAAACGCACACACACACTCTTTTTGAATTTTTTAATTTTCTCCCCCTTAATTTGTGCAAAAACTTTTATATACAAATTTAACCTCAAAAAGACTCAATCGTCGAAACGTATTATTTAATAAAAACTTTTAGGAAGAAGTGTGATAGTCAGACAACTGATGTACTATCATTTCTCATGTACGTTTTAGTCATTTTCTCATTTTTTGAGAAACAAAATACACTATACTTGAAAAACTACATGTGAACATATTTTTGCATTTTTTTTAATAATTAAAAATTTTAAAATCTTTTTGACTGGTCAATCTTTCATACCAAAGTGATACGGTTACCTTTAATCTTCAAGACATCATTTTCCCATTTGTGAGAATCTCCCCCTAGGAATAAGCTTGTTTTGAGATTCTGCATCCTTGCGATTTGAATGTTTGGAACAAACCTTTTAATATGCAATGTATTCTCTGATTTGTACCTACTCACTTAGAGAGCAGATTAAAACGTTCTATCACCCTAAAATCTCGTCCAGGCAACAAATAATCCATTTCATGGTTTAAAGATTTTAAAAAAACAATGGATATTTGCCCTGTCATGTGCCTGGAATAACCCATTTAATAAACAATGAATTTGTGGTTGTTTCTACACGCAATGCGGGATTAGTTGGACATGAGAACGAACCCAAGTCATAAATGTCTTGGGGTTTCCTTGAGCATCAACATATGTGACCTCTTGCCAACTCATATCATTCTCATCTTTAACAGAATCATTTGTTATGACAGATTCTGGTTGCTGAGTTTTAAGTTTCCAAGTCTGTCTTGGTTTAGTGAAATTTGATGGCACAGACTTTGGAGTGGAACAATTTGAATTCGAATTCTTAGAACTCTCAACACTCTTTGACTTCTGAAAATTTATTTTTTTTAACAGTTTCTAAATCATTTGAGTGCAAACCTGTCATATTAACTTTGAATCCTTGAGTATCTGTGACCCGTTGTACAGATACTTGTGGTTTTGTAAAATAAGCATTTTTTTAACCACTGGATTCGGTTGAAACCTGTTACCTTTCACCTAAGGAGCTTGTCTATTAACAGGACGGTAGTGACACTCCTTTGCCAAATGCCCGTCGTTCCGGCAGACGAAACACGCCTTCATCCTTCTTCTAATGTTAACGGAAGCACTTGCTTCATGTTGGAATTACTTCTTAGGAAAGGTTTTTCCATTCTTCTTGCCCCTTGGCACAGCCTTCTGATTTTTCTTGTAATAGGGAACATATAGACGATGAACACAATTTCTGGCTATATGTCCTAGCGTGCCACAGTGGTAACATGTTTGCCTTTTGATATAAAAAGCACCCAATGATTCATCAACACATGGACATCCGGAGGATCTATGAGGATGAGACTGTCCTTGTTGTGCTAATTTCTTATGTGCCTTCCATTTGTTGCCACAACTCTGTGTATTATTATTAGTACACTTTTAAGTTATGGTGTCATCTAAGTTTGATGACACGTTAGAAAGAGATTCATTTTCACTAACCTGAACCCCTTTACTATCAGAAGCAACATCATTTACTATATCTGCACATGAAGTAGAAGTATCAAAATTGTTCACACATTTAAAAATATGATTGATTTCCTCTAAGGATCCTGATACAACAATTTCAGATTGAACCTGTTTACCATACTTCATGTCTTTTATCTTTTCTTCCTGTTCTTTGGTGACAGGGGTAGAAACATAATTATGATTGTAAGGTGGGGGAACTTGACTGTATCTTATTCCATCACCTTCATTTTCTTTCCACCACAATTGCTTCTCAATCATTGAGTTAACTACATTACTGGAACCATCGAAGTTTTTAAAATCAAGTTCAGCCTTTTCAAACTTGCTAGTTAGATTCAAGATTTCTAACTTGGAGGCTTCCAGTTTAGTAGTTAACTCAGCAATTTCTTGTTTGGCATCTAGATGGTGACAACTTTTTATACTAAAATCAGACTTAAGCTTTTTAATGTCCTTGTTCTATGCTTCTATTTTGTCTAGAAAGCCCTTTTCATTTTTCTTAAGTTTAAAATTTTCTGATTTTATTCACTCCATATCTCTACTTAGACTGTAGTTGTGAAGCTTATACATTTCTATTTTTTCACCACCATTTAAAGAACATGGTTTATAACTTATCTCATATGAATTTTGATACACTTCTTGTGAGGGAGCAGACTGATTAAGAGTACTTCCAAACATTGAGATGAGTTGTGGAGAATCCGTTGAGTAATTAAAGAGATTAAACTGATTTTCACGCCAAAATATCTCGAAAAAATATGATCGCCAAAATTCTCAATAAAGATGTCCCGCTCAAAAGAGGCGTCCAGGAAAATTTCCGATCAAGAAAATTTTTTTCGAATTTCCCGCCAAAAATTCGCCGAAAATCACCCGAAAAAATTGTTTTCGACAAAATTTTCACAAATGAATTTTTACCTATGAGGAGTATTCAGGAAGAATTTCGTTCAAGAAAAATTTTCACGCCAAAAAACTTTTTTTTTTTTGACCGAGAACAGATATTGATTGAGAACCCTTCCTTTTGACCGAAAACTCCTTTGACCGAAAACCTCAAAAGTCAACCAAGAACTCCTTTGACTGAGAACACGAACCAAGAACTTTGAACTTTGATCGAGAACACGCATTGACCGAAAACAATGTTGACCGAGAACTCTGTTTTTGGCAGAGAACCCTTGATCAATGGGCCGAAAACTCTGAAAATCAGCCAAGAACACCCAGAGACAAGTTTGACCAAGTAATTTTGGTAACAATTTAATCCCTGTTTTATGGGATTCAAATTATTTCCAAGAAAAGTGGATCTTTAACCAAACTAATAACTGTCCTCCTTCTCCGATCAGTACCTTGCCGGAAAAACTCCTACACCACCAAAAAATACGATCTTTAATACGTTGATATCACAATAACGAGCCTGAATTCGTCCAAGGCTCTGATACCAATTGTAAGTCTCGAATCTGGATCACTACAGTATGATATCAACGAACACACATCAAATATGCGGAATCTAGTTAACGTGGTGATTCAAGAACAACGATGAACAGTATGAATATAATAAACACGATAATACTCCAAATGCACACGATTATATTATTAAATCGTCTGGTACATGAGTTTGCCAAAACCAGATGGTGGCTTTCAAAGTGTTTAACAAAACTGAACTAGCAGCCTTGAACCTTATACAATGCATTCTATATACAGGGTACTCAATACACAAGCCCAACCATAGCCCAATACGAAACCCAATAAACATATAACTAAGTACAAACCACCAAATATGGACCCAACAATCTCCTCATTGGTTTCTAGCTTCGTTTTTTATTTATTTCACTTCATATTAGCCTAACCGAAACCCATAGGGATTTCGGTATTACACCAATGCAATTCTTCAAATCGTCTTTGTTTATGTCACTTTAGTCTTGATCATGTCATGGCCTTTTGATATGCGTCAGTCTAACCAAATTATGACCCAACATCATGCTGTGTATGGAGTCTAGACTTGACAGTCAACGTTATTCTCAAAGAAGTTGTGAGTACAAGACTTCATCTGCTTCATTTAAAACTACTACTGGCGAAGAAATAGAGAAACATGCATTTGAGTTGTACACTCAAACCATCTTTAATGAAGTTAGAAAGGAGATAATGAAAGGGAATTATTGTTGTTATGTAACAAATACTAAATCCATTGATGCTCATGTTTTATATTCTGTGACACACTTGAACAAAAGGAAGGACATAACAAACGTTTTTCTGGTACGTTAAGGAACATGTTTTAACACTTTAACATATTTTTTGTTGTTAACATATGTTATACGTTAACCTCAAAACATATGTTATAAGTGAAGTCTACGTTAACATATGATATAATCATACATTTTATTTTTTATCCCACATGTTAAATTTGATCCTGCTGACAACTCGGCCTCTTGTTCTTGTATGGGATTCACTCATATTGGTTTTTTATGCCGCCATGTGTTTTGTGTTTATAGAATTAAAAAAGTTGACAAGATCCCCTTGAAGTATGTTAGTGATATGTGGAAACGGGATGCTCTACCTAGAAGTGTTTTCTCACTTTCATATCGTTTTAGTGTAGATTCGAACCATCAAAGTGTTTTACGTTTTGAGATTTTCGAGATGGTTAGTCAGTGTGTTGACATGTTGAGGGATGACTCTGAAGGTCTTAACTCTTTTTCTATGAAGATTAAAGAATTAAAATATGTGTTCTTTGAAAAAAGTTTTCAAAATGCGGATGCTATAGATGACAACGAATCTGTTTTTGAAGAAATTATTGGCAATGTGAACGAAGGTGATGATTTTATTGAGAATCCAGATGCTGTTCGGACAAAAGGATGTGGTAAGGTTCGTCGAGTGATGGGTGAGTTGGAGAAAAAATGTCGAGAAGGAAGGTAAACTCGCAAGGTTATGTCGTACTTGTGGTGAGTATGTTCATCATGATTCTCGTAATTTCCCTTTAAATCCCAAGAACAAAAAGAAAAAGTCTTTGGCAGAGCCTGAAACCAGTGACAATGTTTAGGTAGTTCATGGTGGGATTAATAAAAAAATTTCATAGGAAGGCATGTTAGGTTTTGATTCTTATTTTGTTCTCATTTTTAGCATGCTCTTTCTTAATTACCTATTATCTATATTATATATAAATGAGAAGTGATGAGCACAAAAGTAATTTCATAATTTTATAATTTCATGGTAAGGGTAAAACAGACATTTCATAATTGGAAAAGAAAAGTAATTTGCCATTACATAATTTCGTTTTTCAACCGTCTGGTACAAGTTCATAAAGCTTCACAAACTTTAAAATTACTATTTAATCCTTTTAGGCATGCAAAAGGTTTGTTGTCTTTTAACCAATAATAATTATTATTTAATAAATAATTAAGTATATATAATAATATACAATTAATTAATAACATTTATGTTTCATTATAAGAGGCTGGAGATCAAAATTTGAATATATAATTCTTCAAATTCTGTTTTTTAAGAGTCCATCGGTTTCATGTAACCATGTGAATCCTTCATCTGTTTCGTTGATAACTACTGATTGAAGCCATTGAATTGATATTCAATGCACACGATTGAAATTAAATTCACCTCATTATGCCTTTTGTTTATATATAAATATCCGCACCGCCGATTGTTCCCCTTCATGGCTTCAATCTTCAAAGCATCTATTGTTCACCCTACCCTATGTATCATTCAATTGGGGATTCAAATCAGCAGCTCTACCTGTTTCTTATATGTTATTTGGTGTAAAGTACTTTCAATACGGTAGCTAGATAATGGTTATAATATCCAGGTCAGTTTTTCTTCTCCTCTTTGTTTTAATAACTTATCTAAGCTAACGTAATTAGGTCATGGTTGATTGGGGTGTTTTGCCATACGCAGTTCTTCTCTGTCATGGATGATAAATGCGAAAGCTGAGTCTTGAATTTCACGTCATTGATTTGGTAACATTTTCTATGTACTTATTTGTAGTGCCATTTACTTTGTTACTTGCTCGATTTTTCACTTGTTTATCTAAGTGCTTATCTCAAATTGATTTTATTAGAGCTTGCATTTGGCTGTAAATTGATTTGGTGGATTTAAGATAATTCTTCGTAAATTGGGAAATTTAATTTGTGTTAATCACATATGCAATAAAACAGTGTTTGAACTAAATAAATATGGGTGAATCTCTCATCATATGGTGTAGGCTTGAACTCTGGTTGTTTTCAATACATAGCACATAAATACATAAATATATGGTTTTAGTTTGTTATGGATAGATAAGCCATGAAAAAATTATTGTCATCGTTTTCATTAGTTTACCGTTTTTTAATTTCTGTGTGTTTTTTTACCGTAAGACTTACAAGATTCATTTACAGAGCTTCAAAGACAAAAGCAATCTTGATATTATATTGTCCCTGACAAAGCCAAGCAGTACATTGACCATAAATTATTGAATCATTAATAGTGGAACGATATTGTGAAAAACAACGTTAACTATACATAATTTTCTTTGTATATTTAAATATTGTGAAAAAACAATATTGTTGTTCAGATTTGATGAATAGTCTTTGTATCGTCGCAAGATCTAGCGAGATTTATTGGTGCTAATAATAATTGGATTGTTTGGGGGTTGGTTTGTAATTTGCTTATTTGGTTGGTCACCAACTAGAATATTTTGAACAACGTGTAACATCCCAAAATTTCTAAAGAGATAATATTAGTTATATTATTTAATTACGGTGGAAAAGTTTACTCGAGATGATAGAGAAATGGTAAAGTAATAAAGGAGAGATAAGTAAGTTAACTAGATGGATTAATCATGGACTAAAAAGGAAAGATGGGCCTTAGGTCAATGGGCTCAAGGGAGTATAAATACCTCTTAAACCTTAAATCTTTTCATTTCCATCCATCTTATCCATTTTACACCTTAAAACACACATATACTCTCCCTATTACGGCCGCAAGCAAGAGAAGGAGATCCGAGACCAGAACAAGCTAGGATCTTGATAAATCTTAATCAATCAGGTAAGATACACGATCATAGTTCATAACCAAGCTAACCCGAAGCCTAGAAACGCTTAAAGGTACGTTCTTTAACCTTGAAGGGTACGTTTTTATGAACGGTTTGCCTTGAAACTTAAGCATAGAGTAGATCGGATCTAGACAAATCATAAAGTTGCAAACTTGAGGATAAAGGTGGTCTTAATCTATTCATTAGCTAGGGATCTAGCTAAAATGAGTTTAAAATCAATAAAGCTTTAAGCTTTATACCTAAAACGGGTTTTGAAAGTGATAAAGGTCCAAGCTTTATGCTATAAACGAACTGGATTTAGATAATGTAATAATAACGGGTGCAAGACAGCTTAGATTAATAGAAAATGTGGTTTAAATGTAACGAAATGGGTACCTGAACGGTGATAAGGATGAACAGATGGATAAAAACGATCAGGCCTGAGTTCTCGGCCATTCTACAGGGTTCTAGGTCAACCCACGTTTTCGGTCAATATGGGTTTTCGGTCAATATGAGTTTTCGGTCAAACGGTTTTCGGTCATGCATGTGTTCTCGGTCATACACGAGTTCTTGGCCAATATGTGTTCTTTGCCTGGAGTTATCGGCCACATAGTGCTCTGTTGACCTTGGTCCTGGTCAGTTGGGCCCATAGATTATAATGAACAGTGAACCTGATCTAACTAATTTGCGCATATGTAAGACTTAGAAAAAAGGCCCAACTTAAAAAGTGTGTGGGTTAATTAGAACACCAACTCAAATAATTATATAGTTAAGTAACAAACATATATTTAACAGTTAGCCAAGCTCAGCTAAAGAGAAGGAATAACCACTAACGGAAGACGTGACCGCAATCAGGTGAGTTTCTAGCCCATTTCCTTGTTATGTTTTCGGGGCTGTGTGCATACTCGATGTGAAGTGTGAATACACTTACCCTAAGTGGTAAGTGTATGCTATAGATGTTATACAAGGTAGCTAGTATATAATGCTTGTCGGTGCGTGAACAATCTTCGGATATTGCACGTATCGTCAAGGGTAGTGATTGTAAAGTGGCTATTAGTGTATTTGATTGCTATGATGTGGCTTGCTTATTATGTAAATAATGTGCTGGTAGGAAGTGGGTATTAGACAAGTAGATGAAAGTATGATAGAAGTGGCCAGGGTCTAGTAAGGGTGTTAGTGGCATGACGATAGTACGTGGTGGGGTAAGCCTATACGTGCGTTCGTTATTAAAGTGGCATAACGTTATACGTTATTAAAGTGGCATAAGTGGCATAACGTGCATGCGTGATAGAGTAAGTCTATGCGTGCCATCCTTATTAAGTGGCTAAGCTGTAGGGGCAATAAAGTGGCTAAGCGATAGAGGTAACTAAGTGGTTAAGTGGTAATAGGTTAGACAGTGGGTTATGTGTCTTTGGATACGTATATGATGTATGTAGTGGTTTTATGATAAGTTGCTCGGTTAACTAGAACTCACTCAGCGTAGTTGACTTTTAGTATGCACGCATGTGATTTGACCAAGGAGTGAGCATGAGGATGGCACGTGGCATGGATTGAATGGCTGGCATCTGAAGATGGAAGAAATGATGTTCTAGATATAATGTTTTGTGTTATGGTATCAAAGAAAGGATTTTATGTTTTGTAACAAATGATTTAAGTTAACATTTCCGCGAAAGATTTAATTAACTTTGATTGTAAGAACTGTGCTTAAGAGTAAATCCGACGTTAAAGTAGGGCTACCGGGTTCGGGGCCTTACAAGTTGGTATCAGAGCAAAGTTCGAGAGATTTAAGCATCCTACATGCTTAGACTCGAACAGAGAATGGGATTTTAGTAAGAAAAGAAAGAAGATGTCAGTTCAAGATAGCCATGTGTTACTCAAGCAAGCTCAGTAACGGTAAAGTATGTTAAATAATGTATAAAGATGTTCGCTTAATTGTTAAAGGGAGGATATATGCATGTTAGGGATAGGGTTTCTTGATTGTTTGATTGATTAACTGTTTAAAAGTAGAAACTAGCACAAATGAAATCACGAAGGGAGGTATGTAGAACCTGAGGAGTAACGCAAATAGTTAATTACACTTGATCAATGTTATTAGCTACTTACCTTACGAATCACGTGCTAAATAATTCCTTGAGTGATGACGCTTGTGTTTTCCCTTTAAAATATGAAGGCTGGAGCTGGAGAAATTGCTGGAACTGGACGTCGTGGCAGGCCTCGTCTGGTCCGACAACCTTCAGTAGAGGTAGCTTCCGACACCGGAGGTGAAGGAAGCGCAGCTGGAGGAAACCCGAGCAACAACGCAGGGGTTCAACTTGACCCTGCGGTTCAAGCAGCCATTATTCAAGCTGTAGCAGCTGCTGTGAATAACATGACTCCAGGAGGGTCTGCTGGAGGCCATGAAAGAACTGCTGAAGGATCAGGAGAGAATGGTGGGAAAAATGGTGAGGGAGTGAAGGGTGACTCAAGTGAAGCTGGGTCTGTGAAAGCTGATGATGGAAAGAAAGGTCGAGGTGGGTGTAACTACAAGTCCTTCAAGGGCTGTGACCCGTCGAAGCTAACTGGTTTGGGAGACGCAATCGCTACTCTCCAATGGATAACCACAATGGACAAAATTATCCGAATTAGTGAGTGTCATCCCGACCAAGCAGTGGGTTATGCCACTCAGTCATTTGAAGATGAGGCCATGTACTGGTGGGAAACTGTGGAACAAAGGAAGACCCGAGAAGAGATTAAGGCAATGAGGTGGAATGACCTGAAGGAGTTAGTGATGAGAAGGTTCTGTGCTGATGCTGAGGTCGAGAGGGCCGAGATGAAGTTTCTGAATATGAAGGCAGGCAAGATGACACACCGGGAGTATACCACCGAATTCAACTGCATGTCCAGGCTGGTGCCCGACATAGTGAACCCTGAGGCGAAACGGATCAAGTGCTACATAAGGGGGCTTCCCCAGAAAGTCCTCATGTTAATTAGGGCTAACAAACCTGCTACTTTTGAGTCTGCAGAGCTGGCAGAGACGGTTTATGACGATCTGGCGGCGGATGATGTGGAGGTGGAAGATAAGGAAGGAAAGAAAGGAACCAAAAGATCTGCAGATGTCGTGGAGTATGCGGGGAGGAAGACGCCAAAGATTTCGGACAAGGAAACATGCAAAGTGTGCGGGAAGATGCACTTGGGAGAATGCAAGGCTGGTCCAAACCAGTGCTACCGGTGCGGGAAGAAGGGACACATCTCTCGTGAATGCACTGAGGAACATAAATGTTACAGGTGTGGTAAGTCAGGTCACATAGCCAGGGAATGTGGAGAAGCCGTGGCAGCGAAGGGAAGAAGGGGGGACGCATGAAAGAATGGTTTAATGGTCACTAAGAAGGTTGCGGAAGAATAAGTGGCTTGTCACAGTTGTTTTATGTTAAGTGGTGTCTTATGTTACAGTACGAACCTACGTTTGTCTAGCAAGCTTAAATGATTTCCTTTTCATGTTTTATGAATGAGTTGTGTCTTCTTGAGATTTTATATATAAGTGACTTATGAATTATCTTGAATGCATGTTGGTTATGATAAGTAGTTGTGTGATGGTAAAGCGTCGCCTTAGGAGTTAGCGTTATTATATAAAACAAGGTTCCTTATGAAGATGAGACGAGACTTGGTACATCGAGGGCCTCATGGACAAGCTGCCTTAATAGCTAGAACACATGATCACCGCTCGATGACTGCAAGCCAGGAGTAAGAAGGATGACCCATAAAGCGGAGGCGATTCAATAGAGTGTGTAACTATAAGAAGTGTTCCTTTTACAATGAATAAGTTAGGTTTCGGGGACGAAACCTCTTTAAGGGGGGAAGACTTGTAACATCCCAAAATTTCTAAAGAGATAATATTAGTTATATTATTTAATTACGGTGGAAAAGTTTACTCGAGATGATAAGGAAATGGTAAAGTAATAAAGGAGAGATAAGTAAGTTAACTAGATGGATTAATCATGAACTAAAAAGGAAATATATGCCTTAGGTCCATAGGCTCAATGGAGTATAAATACCCCTTAAACCCTAAATCTTTCCATTTCCATCCATCTTATCCATTTTACACCTTAAAAATCACATATACTCTCCCTATTACGGCCGCAAGCAAGAGAAGGAGATCCGACACCAAAACAAGCTAGGATCTTGATAAATCTTAATCAATCAAGCAAGATACAAGATCATAGTTCATAACCAAGCTAAATCGAAGCCTAGAAACGCTTAAAGGTACGTTCTTTAACCTTAAAGGTTACGTTTTTATGAACGGTTTGCCTTGAAACTTAAGCATAGAGTAGATCGGGTCTAGACAAATCATAAAGTTGCAAACTTGAGGATAAAGGTGGTCTTAATCTATTCATTAGCTAGGGATCTAGCTAAAATGAGTTTAAAATTGATAAAGCTTTAAGCTTTATACCTAAAACGGGTTTTGAAAGTGATAAAGGTCCAAGCTTTATGCTATAAACGAACAAGATTTAGATAATGTAATAATAACGGGTGCAAGACAGCTTAGATAAATAGAAAATGTGGTTTAAATGTAACGAAATGGGTACCTTAACGGTGATAAGGATGAACATATGGATAAAAACGGTCAGGCCTGAGTTCTCGGCCATTCTACAGGGTTCTCGGTCAACCCACGTTTTCGGTCAATATGGGTTTTCGGTCAATATGAGTTTTCGGTCAAACGGTTTTCGGTCATGCATGTGTTCTCAGTCATACACGAGTTCTCGGCCAATATGTGTTCTCTGCCTGGAGTTCTCGGCCACATAGTGCTCTGTTGACCTTGGGCCTGGTCAGTTGGGCCCATAGATTATAATGAACAGTGGACCTGATCTAACTAATTGGCCCATATGTAAGACTTAGAAAAACAGGCCCAACTTAGAAAGTGTGTTGGTTAATTAGAACACCAACTCAAATAATTATATAGTTAATTATCAAACATATATTTAACAGTTAGCCAAGCTCAGCTAAAGAGAAGGAATAACCATTAACGGAAGACGTGACCGCAATCAGGTGAGTTTCTAGCCCCTTTCCTTGTTATGTTTTTGGGGCTGTGTGCATACTCGATGTGAAGTGTGAATACACTTACCCTAAGTGGTAAGTGTATACGATAGATGTTATACAAGGTAGCTAGTACATAATGCTTGTCGGTGCGTGAACAATCTTCGGATATTGCACGTATCGTCAAGGGTAGTGATTGTAAAGTGGCTATTAGTGTGTATGATTGCTATGATGTGGCTTGCTTATTATGTAAATAATGTGCTGGTAGGAAGTGGGTATTAGACAAGTAGATGAAAGTGTGATAGAAGTGGCCAGGGTCTAGTAAGGGTGTTAGTGGCATGACGATAGTACGTGGTGGGGTAAGCCTATACGTGCCTTCGTTATTAAAGTGGCATAACGTTATACGTTATTAAAGTGGCATAAGTGGCATAACGTGCGTGCGTGATAGATTAAGTCTATGCGTGCCATCGTTATTAAGTGGCTAAGCTGTAGGGACAATAAAGTGGCTAAGCGGTAGAGGTAACTAAGTGGTTAAGTGGTAATAGGTTAGACAGTGGGTTATGTGTCTTCGGATACGTATAAGAGGTATGTAGTGGTTTTATGATAAGTTGCTTGATTAACTAGAACTCACTCAACGTAGCTGACTTTTAGTATGCACGCAGGTTATTTGACCAAAGAGTGAGCATGAGGATGGCACGTGGCATGGATTGAACGTCTGGCATCTGAAGATGGAAGAAATGATGTTCTAGATATAATAAGTAGGATAAATAAGATGAAAAATTAGAGAATTAAAAATGAAATTATAACTCATTTGTCAAAATTATTTTGACCCATGACCAATGTATAGTTAGGATGAATGAGATGATAGGTTAGTGAATTAGAAAGGAAGTTATAACCCATTTGCCAATATGATTTTGCTCCATAACCCATGGATAAGTAGAATTAATGAGAATAGAGATTAGGCCAAGAATGAATGTGGGATTGCCATATCATCCTCATTATTTTCTTTTATTAGTATTGTTAGATTGTTAGATTGGAAACATCATTAAGAGGTTGTACACATTAAATAGACTTTGGGAAACTTTTGACATGTTTTATCGCTAATATTTTCTTTTGTTTCATTCAGTACAAGGCAAATACTGATTAGTGGTGTCAACTGTGTCGGGTTGACGGGTTAATGGTATTCGGGTTGGCAGGTTAGTGTGTTGAGATTCTTCAACCCTAACCCAACCCATATATTTATTCGTGTCGTGTCGTGTCGACCATTTTAAATTCATGTCATGTTCGGGTTATGTTTTGATCAACCCATTTTACGTTCATATACAAATATGAGTAATACTTTTCCACTTAGTAATAACTTAAAACAATTGATGACTTTTATATAAAAGATTTTAATAATTTCTGATAGATCTAATTGTTTTTGTGTATTTCTCTCTCATTCTCAATTAACAAACTTATGTTTACATATTTAGCTCAAGATAAGAACAAACGAATGAAAATAATCAAAGAATAAACAGTTAGAACTAATAAAATAAAAAATGTTGAAGTAAAGAGTAGATAAAAGGTAGTTTAAAAATAAATTAATTTTACTTTTAAAAGTAATTGATATTTGAAAAATTAACTTTTAAGTATTTAACTTTTAAATTTAAAATTTCCTATCTCCAAAATTAAAACATTAACTTCTCTAAATTTTTTAAACGTGTTAATGGGTCAACCCGCTTTTTAACGGGTCAAGTTCGGGTTGAACTGTTTTCTATACGAGTCAAGTTCGAGTTAATCTGTTTAAGAAAACGGGTAATGTCAGCCAAACAAAAACATATATTTTTCGTGACAGGTTTCGGTTAATGTCAGGAACTGACATCCCTAATACTGGTTAAAATAACAACAGGAGACTTTCGGTATGTGATATGGCATTTGATGTAGTTAATATTATTCCAAGTACATCTTAAGAGTATTGTCTTTTGTTGTTGTTTCTATCATTAATATTATTAATTAATGTTCTTTATATTAAGCACTTGGGAACGATAGTTTGTATGGGTGAATACCTTCTAGAAGCTGGGATTAAGTTGCTTGTTTAAGATGGAGAATATGATCTTATTTGCAGTTGGCGTGTTTAGTGTTTATTGGCCCGAATTCAAAAAAAAATGAATCTTTCTGTTTAATATGTGGAAATTTATGAGTTTAGATAATTTAATAAGGGTTCATACAATGGAATTGAATGGTCAAGAAGAGTTTAACGCATCCCATGATGTTTCTTTTGAAGCAAATGGTTTTGAAGCTGGTTTGTTTAAAACCTGTGGTCTACTAAATTTTCTAACGGTAGGTTAAATATAAATTTTGAGTTAACGTAATACTTCCAGTTAACTACCAAATTGGTAAACAACCTGCTAAAGTTTTGCTACAGATTATGGTATCTAGACTACAAAGTTAAAAGGCATTGTGGATTTTTAAAAAAGGTTGTTAAAAAGTGTACGGTAAGAAATATGGATTTAGAAGTAATGGCTTTTGACTAATATTAGTCAATGCTGACATTAAATTATGTAACAGGTCCCCATGATTATGGGCATATGGTTCCTATGGATCAACCTAAGCAGCTCTATGCATGTTAAAGACGTTGATGAGGGGGTCACTTTCTAAAAGTGCAGCTGAGCCTGAACCAATTATTTCCCCATGTGATGTTAGCAGCTAGCTTGATGTTGTGTCTGGTTCTGACCGCTTCTAAATTAAACTACTTAAGCCTTGGGTATACTTAAAGGCGAAAAGACTTGGCTAATACTTAACAGTTGAAAGTCAAAACTTAAATACTTTGACCAGTGTATAATGTGAAATGAGGTTAAGGGAAATAGATAATATGAATTACCAACATATACAATTATTGGCTATTGCTATTAATTTTACTAACATCATTTGCTTCTATTAGCTTCACGAGTGTTTTTTTTATTATTTTTAATTTGTATTATCTTTGAAAACGTTAAAAATGGGTTACACTATTAGCAATTCCAGAAACAAGGTGCTAATTGTTTCTGGTTAAAAAAAAGGATTTGCAATGGACAAAATACTAATACGGGCTAGATTTGCGAGAAGGGTACTTTGGGAATACTAAAAAAGTGAAACTACATACAATGGAAATTATGCTATAAAAAGATTTAGTTTCACATTAGACATATTTTAGAAAATTGGTGCACTGTTGCCTTGTTGGTAAACTTCATTTCAGGTCATTTAGGTATTATTGTTGTTGGAATTTTTGAAAGTCGAACCTGCATTTATCAGCGATTAACGAGTCAACGTATTTTACTAAGTTTTGCACCTGATCATTTAGGGTAAAACTGTAAAATATGTAGAGTACAGAATCTTTTACAAGGAAGAAACAATTGAATTAAACAATTTTAGGATAACTATTTAACGAAACACATAAATATTATCATAGATTTTTCAATTTGATTTTGAAAAACGTTTATGTTTTAGATGCTACAGAACGGTTGGGAAAAGTTATTTATATCTTCTACTCCAACTGAAGCCGAAAAGACCACTGTTAATAAATATTTCACAAAACACGATATATACAATATATAATCATACGTTTTTTAGTACCCTTAACCATCCCCCCCCCCCCCCCACACACACACCATAAAAAACATGCAACAAACCATATGAACATGTGACAACGCGTTCGCACCGATAACTCATTACACACCCCACCAAACACTACAAACCAATATAAGGAGATAACCCGAGCGAACCCGCGGCAACGCGCGGGCACTTTTTCTAGTCATGTATGACATTGCAAGTTGTTTAATTGTTATGTTATTTTATTTTTTTTGTTTTTTCAATTTCCCTTTTTGTTACTTTTTCTTTGTTAATAAGTTTATTTTATTACCCTTGGGAATTTAACAACCATTTGACCTTTGGACTTACATTGACCACCATATTTATTAACACATCACATCTTCATCTAACCCCCTTCATATTTTCAATATATTAAGCAGATACTTGAACTCTTGTTTTCTACAACATCCCTTTTTCCATTTTTTATCATGTCTATACATCGTCGTAGATTAGTTCCTCTTTCTAAGATTAAAATAGAGTCGTCTTCTAGAATGTACTTTAAACCTGTGGTCAAAAGAGGGAGCCTACCTTCCTTCAAAACTTACCCAAATTTCGTTGAACCAAAAGTTGAAGAATTTAAGTACAAAACCCCGAAGGTTGAGAGGCCCAAAGTTGAGCAAAGTTGCATAAGAAATTCAAGTCGCTTCGTTCAACATAATGATGATGAATGGATGTTTTATTATGATTTTGACAATCCCCTCCCTAACATCACCACTCTGTTTCCATACCCAACTCTGTCTTTTGACTTCTGTCACTGTTGCAAATGTTTCTACTTTGTTCGTTAGTTTCTGACACCTTCAGTTTAGATGGTCAAAACTATCTAACTTTATGTACGTTGTCTTATGTAATTTTAATTTATTTTAAATGTATTAGGTGATTTTTAATGTTTCCCAATGTATGTGTACCATGTTGTTGTACTTTGTTCAGTCCCCTATGTTCAAATTGTATTTTGTTTTTTAATTGTAGTTCTTCACGTGAATTATGTTTGGTCACTACTTAGTTTAGTATATTGGGAAACGTGCCAAGGACCCATCATGTAAATCAATTAATTAACCTATCTACTTTTCCCTCCTATCATATTCTCTTACATTTATTTCCTTTTATTAATTAAATATTTTATTCTCCACCCACTGAGTTGTTGTTAAATACCCATCCCAAAATAAGAAAGTCATTCCACACGGCTGCCATCAAAAGCACATTCAAAACTCAGACTCACCAGTATGTATGTTTGCTACTGCCATAAGGTTGCCACCTTACGTACGTTCTGGACCGATTTGAATCCTGGTCGCCGTTTTTATTCATGTCCTCATTTGGTATATTATGTCTTTTTGTCTGCATAATTATGTTTTTCCCAGTTATACTATACTTGTATTTTTTTTATTTTTTGTTTTTGTTTTTTTAAACTGCAAGAGAACAAGTGTGGTTATTTTGTTTGGCTATGTCAGCCCATGTGTGACCGTTCAAAGCAAATAATCCCTGGGTTGTTGAAATCAAAAAACAAGCTTGAAGATAATGTCAGAGTTTTGCAACGTCAAATACACGATAGGGACATTCTTATTGTGGTTTTAACTTTATTTTTGTTGTTTTCTTTTTCTCTTATTTTTAGTTTAGTTTTAGTTTGGTTTACTTATACAGGTTACTTTATCAAAAGAGTCATTTTATTAGAATGACTAGTCTGTTCCCTCGTTTAACTGATGTTGTTACGTTAAAGTTAAGTTTCCTGGTGAACGTGCATCGTACATGCGTATAGTTGTCTTTCCTAGTTGTCTTATCCTAGTTAAGTAGGTTATCCTTACTTGATATGTCTTATCCTACATATGAGACCTCTTACATAGTACTTTTGTATATTAACGAGGTAAATGTGACCCTACAAAGAATACCTACCAACTTGAAAATAATATTATCTAATTTTCAAAAGTACAATATGCTTTAAAAGTAGAACTTTTTTTAAAGTCAGATGTACTTTTTTTAACATTTATATACGAAGACACGGCCCGAAGACATGTAATAAGAAAGGATCTCGCAATAATAAAACGTCTTTTCCTTTTTTTTAGGTTATTTTGGATTTATATTTTTTTGATATTATTTTTGAAATGCAAGCTATATGGTTGTTCCTACTGGGCTTTTAGTACTTACATTCATCTTTATATTTAACTTTCATGAAAATACACTTTAATTTTACTTAATATAAAAAAGAACATTTAAGTTAATGCTTTTTCACTTTTAGATGAATGCTTTAAGCTATATGGTTGTTAGTACTGGGCTGTTAGTACTTACAACTTACTAAAACTTCGTTGGATGTCATTTCACTTTTAGATGAATGTTTTTTATTGTCTGCTCGTGCATGCCAGGTTAGGTAGAAAGTGTTAACATATGTTATGTAACAATGAAAAAATTTTGTTAACATGGATAACATATGTTATGTTGTAACTAAAAACATATGTTATGTTTGATAACATATGTTTTGTTATAATTTAAAACATATGTTAACATGGATATCACACAATATAATGGTTACCATATGTTATGTAAAAAGGCTTAACATATTGTACATAAAAAGGCTTTTCACAACCAAAGTGTATCCAATCAATCTAGTTTTTTCAATTTCACATATCTGTTGGTCAGACATTCTGTTAACATTTTGGGTGGCACCTCTTTTTGGCATAACATGAGTTCAATTTGTCTTGATAAATAAACATACTAAAATTTAAACAAAATAAATTTTGTGTAACCGAGATCGTTTGGTCAAACTAGCATACCTTTTGGTTAATCATTATGTTGTCTTGTCAAACTAAATTCGTCTACTCCTTAGTTATATTATTTTTTTTAAGTGGTCTCCCAATAGTCACGTGTTCAACTAACTACTTCTGTACAACTTAATGTGTTCAAGCAATTTATTTTTATGACTGGTTGTTTCCTGTTCCACGTGTTCAACCAACTACAGTACAACTTCCCAAGTGTCACATCTAATACTTTTCTGCTATACACTACTTTAAAAATCTTATTGTCCTTGGTATTCGCTACAGGGCTCCACCTAATATCTATTTCCAAAGACACTTTTTGTCCACAATTTACATATTTTAACATAAAATAAAAACATAAGGGGCCCACATTTACTACCTATCATAGTCCCCACCGTCATATTCTAAAACACAAAATACACCAAAAACAGGCGTCACATCTGCAACGTCTTGCCCCAACCACTTACTACACTTAATATAACCACACGCGTGTTACCCTAACCACCAGTCTTCAGAATATCTACTTCAACAAAATCAGATTCAGACACCACATTACCCTACCCCACATTAATTAAAGTTTTACAAAACAATGTTTAATCAAAAGCACACTGAAGTCATGGGATCATTTCACTTACCTCCTGCCTCCATCCATCCAAACTTCTTCCTTCAGAGTGTCTATGTCAGACAAAAATATTTTTGATAATATTTTTTTCATAAACTTTTAAGTTGACTTTTTTTCTTCATGCCTTGCCTAGCAAACCCCGCTTCAAAGTTTTCTCCCTCCCCTATGAATGTCTCCATATGCCTCATCAACATCACTCCACCTTTTGTCGTGTGGTTTGTGATTGCCCATTTTACTTGAATTCTTTCAATCTTACTCCCCTTTATCTCCTGACTCTTTGGATGATTCCATGACTCCAAATATCTCACAAACTTGTCCTTCTAGAAAATCGTTAATAAATTAATTAACATATTTGTGTTTATTAACTAAATACAATTTTTTTTTAATTTTACTATATTAATTAACATATGTTTTGTTTAATTGACTAGATTCTTACGAGTTTGTACGCAGTGTCTTTGAATTCGAACACGTCATTGTCCCGTATTGTTGCCAACGGAAACATATTTGGGAAGTGGTCAATTGTGAAAATTGACGGCTTTTTAAGATTGAACACCACCACAAAATACTCATCGTGCTCCATGACTGGGAAGTAGACCAAGTCTATGTTATTGAAACTACATATACTCAGGTCTGACCTCATTGAAATGTATATGTTTTGGGTGAACTTTGCTTCTCTCACATTCTTGTCCGATTCCACGGACCCTATCAACCACTCATCCTGTTTTAATATTAGTAAGTATTGTTTATTTTTTTACAATCAACAAATAGGGAACAACTACCTTTAAACAATTACACACTTACCAACACCTCTGTGTTTAGGAAGTATCTTAGGTGTTTTTTGTGTCCCGAAAGTTATCTCATTCAATACTGTCGGCCACAAGTTCACAACCTTCTTGTCTATCCTCCCCTCGTAGTTCAAACTCCTAATCACCTCCAAATCCGCATTCAGCCCGTGACTCATTGAGAATATTATTTTACTGCATGTTCATACCTTCTTTTAGTACTTATGTTTTTTCAACTTATAAAGAACACAATAAAAAACCCATTTTAATACTGCACTTACTTCGACGGCATGCCTCCAATTTTCTGTCCCCTTTTTCTGTAATTCAGTAACAATGGAGTTAGTAAAACGGGCACCACAATAACCCAATAATTATTTTGTAGTAACTTACCGATGTTTTTCTTCACTGTTTCCCTCCTCAACCATCACGTAGTCCCATATTCTACCTTTGAACTCGTTGTCTTACTTTCGATATCCAACACCCCACTCATTATTGACATTTTTTTAGCTTTCCCTCCAACTTCCCCGGTCTTCAATTTCGTCTTCTTTTTATCCATTTCAGAAATAACTCCGCTCTTATCAATTCCCCTTTTCATCGGCTCAACTACATATAGCACACGTTGTCACCAATTTATAACGTATGTTTTCCTTACAAAAATAACATATGAAAATAAATTTTATAAAGTTTTTTTATAACTGCTTTTTTAATACCTCTCCTTTGATCATCTTTAACCGGTTGATGCGATGAGCTTCCTACGTCAACATTTTCCTTTGTTGGTGTGGCTACAACACATATAGAACACCAAAATTAGGTTGTTTATACACTTTTCAATTTCCAGTTGACAGTAAACCGACATTTGAAACATATGCACTTCTTTTTTAATACCTTTTGTTTGATCCTCTTTTATGTAAGTCCCCGTTACCGGTGCCTCATATTTGGGCGTTGGATTTACTCATAAACACAGTTCTAAATATCAGAGTTAATAAAACTTTACGCGGATTATAAATCTTTAATAAAACATAACATATCAAATCATAACCATGTATTAACACATTCCTTTTGTCTTTCAAAATCAAAACATAACTTATAAAACATAACAGGTCTTCAGATGCCAAACTCTTATTCTTTTGCCATGTGTCCCCGCTCAAGCCAGCTGTCTCATTCTACTCACCTGCGTGCATACTAAAAGTCAGCTACGCTGAGTGAGTTCTAGTTAATCACATAACTTACTTTACATACACATATAAGTTCCCGAAGGTACGCATTACATACATAACCTGTACTTCATTCATCCATACGCATTTATAGCTAACCTTACGTTATAAAGGGCATTAAATATTATTAACGACCTAGTTAATAATAAACATTAAATATTACATTAATTAATAAATAAAACATTAACGATAAATACAAAGACTCTAGACGCAAAACCGTGCACTAACAGACACCCCCTCGTCTTGAGCTCTTTGTGTTGAACTTATTTGAAGCGCTTGGACTGTCAGTCTCTGCAATTATGAATTCCATGTTCGTGACACACACGAATGACTCGTTGGAATTGCATAGCCAGGTCGTAATCTTCTTGGCGTTTAAACAAAATCTGCTTCCTGTGTAGCACGTCGTTGTCTGTCTCTGATAAATTAACCAACCACATCGGGTCGATTATCTTGATGAGCTCGGTCTGCAGTCCTCGACCACGAACAATAACGGCCTCGCCAGTACGATTGTCATAGTACCAACGGTTGAAAGACAGATAAATATCTTGAGGCATTGTCTTCACAGGAACATTTTTCATTGTCTTTGGCGGCTTCACTTTCAAGACAAGTTTCTTCCAGCCGGTCCTTGGATCAATCTCATCAATGCGCTTACGTCTTGGGACCTGGGGCTTGAAGAATTTGAAGCCATGATTGACCTCGAACAGTAAGTGTTGATGAAACCACTCAGCCGTTCGGTGACCCCCACGATTGATAAATGGACGTCTCGCGAGGGTACGTACATCCCAACGCGGTAGAGTAAAAACATCCATTATCCTCTCGTAATACTGGACACCCTTTTCCCACTTGACTATACATACTTTAAGGTCAGAGTCATAAGCCCATGAAACAATATCACCGTGTACCTTTGAAACAGTCTTGAAGGTAGTCACCTGATTAGTCTCAATCCAAGCAGCAGCAGTATCTTTTCTTTTTTGATCTACATAACGATAAGCACTGATAATTTTACCCACTTTATGACGTTTGAACCATCTTTCTACGTCATCATCAGTCACTTCTTTGAGTGAAAGAACTGTTCGCTGCACAACCTTTTCCAGTTCATTCTCAGTCTCTTTAATTACATCTTCATGAAATACCGGAGCACCTTGATCAACGTTTGCGTGTTGATACAAGTCTGGGTACTCTTCAGCTGTCACATCCTCCATCTCAATCTCTTCATCCTCATAAATAAAATACGTATCCATACACAACGGATCAACTTCCAATTCTTCCTCAGTGATCACTTCGACATCGGGCCCAGTCTCTAAAGCAGTCAACTGATCGTCATTCAGCCCAAGTAGAATCGAAATCTGCTCTCGTGTCAAGGATCTAACAACAAACTCACCAACCTCTATCTCATCTTTGTTTACCACACTACGAACCACCCCTGATCCATCAACAAAAATCACTGTGTTAGCTACAATCATTTCAATTGGCTTGGCAGCTGTTGGATCTTGATAGGTAATTATCTGCTTGCTCGAATCCTCACCGCCACTAACACCAGCACCAGAGTATGAACCATGCGATTTTTTAGGCTCACCTCCTGCATCAGATTCGTCAGGATCATCATCGTCATTCTTAAGTTTCTTGAGGGCATCTTCTTTACAAGTTAATTGTAAAATCAACTCTTCTTGTTCCTTTAATTTCACCCCCCTGAGACTCAACAATCGTACGCAACGATTTAGTCTCCTTCTGACAGGATGAAATATAACTCATCATTCGTCGGTGATTCTCCATGAGTCGTTCTTGAGTTTGACGGTCAGCTGCCATTTGATTTTCATATAGATGTAGCATATTTAGCAGCATTTCAGTTTGACGACCTGGTGGCAAGTTGTATACGGATGGATGAACAGGTTGAACAGGTCCTTGAGGCCGAGTAATTCTCATGAAAGAGATATCACTAGGCTGAGGTGGAGGAAGAGTAGTTGTTGGCGGAGGAGGAGGTCTCATTGATGTGATAGGAGATACTGTAGACAATGCAGCAGAAGGCCTCGGTATCTCGGTCAACGCCATTTGAGGAATTAGACCGAGCCTCTCATGTGACACCAACGTCGTTGTCAAGGTAAGCATCAGAGTGCTAGTAGTTAGCGGCACCGCCGAGCTTTGAGTAGTTGATTGACGTGGTGGCGGGGTTCCAATGATTACCTCAGCCCCAAAAACACACGGGGCTTCTTTGATGGTTCACCAGTAGCCACATCTTTACCCTTTCTTTTTCTTTCCAGTTGTGCTTTCATGGTGGCAGCTAGAGCAGCATCGACTGCATCCTATTGTTCTTTAAGAGCTCGTTCACCAGCTCCACCATCACCATCACCATCATCATTGTCACCATCATCATCTCCACCATCATTGTTCCCACCTTCTCCCCCTTCACGCTCGGAATCCGAATCATCGTGGATCCAGCGCTCATTAGGAGGACATACGTAATCCGGATTGATTATATGACCAATCATCCGTTTATCCTGTGGCTTTTCTTTTCTATAGATTAACATACGATGCACCGTTTCAGCTTTCATATGTTCCATATCAAGAACATCGTTCACCAACGATCGATCAATCACTAAATTCGGAATCAAATCCTGAATAATTAGCTGTAAAAAGCGAGGGTACATCAAGAACTTCTTTGACGCTAGAGTTTGCTGAACTTGCTCTTTCAGATGATCAAAGATGAGTTCTGAGTAGTTGAAGGGCTTGTTTAGGATTAGAGCATCAAATGCCGATTGCAAACTTAGTCTACACTCATCAAAACCACCGCGACGTCCACTCATACAATGAAGTAAAACATGCAGCAGATACTTGTATGGTGGACACAACCCATTCTTGTTCAACATAGATTTACGAATACCACCTCCATAATTCAAGCGTGTGAATAAACCCCTAACCAATGTCCTGTCAAATTCACTCGGGTTATCATCATTATCGTCAAATTGAAGTACCCGACGAATGACCTCAACATCAATCGTAATTGGAATCTGATTAATTGTAGCTCGAACCCAATTATCTTCCTCAACATATTCCGTCGTGTTCCAAAACTGCCTGATTATACTAAGATACACATTAGTTTTAGCAGTGATTGCATAGTGTATCTTTGAACGTCGTAAGAAAATCAACATAGCTCCAAACGTTCTTAAATCAGTCACATCTTGATCAACATAAGCACAAATGTTGTGCTTCTTATCGAACGGCAATAAGATCACTTCAGCTTGTTGATCTTGTTGTTGTGGTTGTCCTTGTGGAGGTTGTTCCTGTGGCGGTTGATTTTGTTGTTCTTGATCAGCCATGTTTTACTGTATAAATAAAATCGAATATGAGAATAGATATCAGAATATATAATCAAAAGATATGTGTAATTAATCTATTTACGTATTAAACGATTTAAATCCTATAATTAAAATAAATGAATATTGAAATTAATTTAGATTAATTAATTTTTTTTTAAATTGTCATTCGTTGGGAATCACACTGATTTGTTATAATAAGATAACGAATCAGGCGATTCGCTATCAAGTAAATGTTTTAACGAACTGAACATAGCGAATTACTATTTAATTTTAACGAACTACACGCTAGTTCGTTATATTTTAAGCGAATTCAAATCTGATTCGTGTAACATCTTATTCGCTTAGCTAGTTCGTGTAAAATCTTAACGAATTGGACACGAAACAGTTCCAATTCGCTAAGACTAACGAATGGTCATAATTAAGACTTGTTCTTTGACTTCACAAAGTCAAGGTCAAAATTAGGATGAACACAGATAGTCAACAATATGAACCCGGAGACGATTAAGCCTTAACTATCGTCGAATCATCACAATAATGAGCTCGTTGTACTCGGAATTACATACATAATCGAAGATGTATGAGATTAAGACTAAAAATCTCTAAGTACATAGGTTAGACGAATCCACAGTAAACACCAATGACACGAAACAATAATTAACTCGGCAAACAACAATCAAAACATGATTGAAGTCCACCAAGGGTATCGGAATATGATTCCGATCACAATGACATAAAAAACATACAGTTATTAACATATATTACACACAAATAGGTTTCAAAACTTCAGAAACCCCTAAACTCTTAAAAGTTTATAATTTAACTATCAACTCTTAGCCATTTTTGACGAAAATTATATCGCCAGGATCGGCTATACCTTAGATACCTAAATATATCTTTGAAATATCCAAACAAGAAAGTCGAGATTTCAAAGAAAATTTGAACAGGGTTTCTTAAAGATGAAGGAAGAAGGCGAACAGTGAACGCCTGTTCATTTTCTTGTCTTATATAACATAGCACGCAACTCAAGGTACAGCTTGGACGAATCAGACGATTCGTTTAAATTAAAGTTAACGTATTGGTCCATTCGCTAACTCAATTCGTTACCTTATGTTGGCGAATCCCTACTTGATTCGTTAAATTAAAGTAGCGAATCAAGTCTTGATTCGTGACGCGATTCGTTAAATATACATAACGAAGGGATGATTCGTTACAGAGTGCGGAAGCGAATTAGGTTAGCGAACCAGAAGCTAGTTCGCTAAAGAATCACCTAGTTTGTTATCCATAAATAACGAATTGGATTTTAACGAAATAAACTCTTTTATTTAATTTTAAATTAAATAATTAAATGAATTAATTAAAGAAATAAATAAAGAATTAAATAAATAAATAAATTAGGTTATCGAGAAACCCTTTTATCCCGACAACCATAACTTAAAATTATTTAAGTATTTTGTACAAAGAAGACGAAAATATTTTTGGTATTTTGCAAAAATTTTAAAAATGTATTTTTAAAAAAAATATCCGGTCCGCTAAAAAATAGACAATCTTTTTGTGTTTTTCAATGATTTTATCAAAAATAGTACATATTTTTATATTTTTGTTGAGTTTGAGCAGAGAATCATATTGACCAAATTGTCCTTCCATCACAATTTTATATTTCAGGGATATTATGACTGGCGATAAGTCGGTCATTGGTATTGTTATCCACATAAATCTAATAACACACATTCAAGTATTTTATGATATGATTAAATAGTTCAATTAAATCACAGAATATCAGAAACTATCAGCCTCTAATCTCGGTTCAAGCTTAATTTGATTTTTGCCAAATCACCCCAACTTGACTTAAACCATTATATTGTTGATCAAAATTTTGATACCTATTTTGAAATTTTGAGCAATGCATCAAGTTTCCTTTACTGTGAGTGAGTATGCACGAGTCCATCTGTCGGGTTACATACATTGTATCCCCTGGGGTCCGTTTCTTAATTGTATTAAGACGCACGCAAGGGAGGAACAATTGTATGACTAACAGCGGATTTTGATCAAGTCAGTAATTTAAATTATACGAAGTACAGCGGTGATCAAGTTTAATGACTTTGGGTTTGCTCTAGAAGGCGAGTGAAATATTCATGCTTATGAATACCCAGATGGTTAGGCCGCATAAAGACTCACAGTGTCCAGAATCTTAACGCTTGTATTTGTTGTATTTAATTTTTGGGTGATCAACAAATATAAGGCTTGAGTATGACTGGTTATTACATTTCTGCCATCCTCACCGAGACTTTTGCTAGAGACTAACACCCCTTTCAATTTGGCGTTTCTTTATGTTTATATCACATACTTTACTCTACTGGGTTGTTTTAAGACCTACCAATGCACCAATGCAATTAAGCACACGGTCTTTTAAGGTTACTTTTTGCTGAATTTGGGGTCAAGATAATCAATGTACTATCATGTTCTCTTTTTGCTTCAAAAACTCAAAATTTTGAGGAGCATAAAATAAAGAAAAGATAAATTTAATCGCCCCAGTTAACTTAAATTTATAAATAAATGGCTAACCATCAATTCATGAGTTAATCATAGGACCAAGACATGCAAGCATGCTTCATAAACTTAAATAACCGACGTAATTTTCAGCGAGAAAATAATCTAAAAACGTCTGCAAAAATCTTTTTGGTTTTTCTCTGTACAAACTTTAAAAACACAATATTTTTGTCTTTTTCAATTTTCTTATAAACAAAATAAACTTCACAATCTTTTTGGATTTTCGGATTTTTCTATACAAAACATAAATCACATTCTTTTTGGATTTTCAAATTTTTTTTTTAAAATGTTTTTGATTTTTCTAAATATTAAAAAGAAAAACATTAAAGAACAGAAATCACAAATTTTTTTTTCATGTTTTTGGATTTTATCTATACAAACGAAAACACACTCTTTTTATATTTTCTAGATTTTCACCCCCTAAAACCAAAATAAATTTAAAAAAAATATATGACAGAAAATAAAGATAGTCATCCTTGTTTAAGGATATCAGCGAGGGTCTTCAATCCGTTTAAATCAAGCAAAAATTTAAAACGCGTTTTGTCAAAATCTTTAGTAAACAGATCGGCTTTCTGAAAATCAGTATGTACTTTCTCAAGATCGATTAATTTCATTTCATAGCAATCCCGTATAAAATGATATCGAATTTCGACATGTTTCGTTTTAGAATGTTGTACGGGATTCTTGGTGATACTAATAGCAGCAGAATTATCAATCAAGATGAGAGTAGTAAGAAACTTCAAACCGTAGTCGCGAAGATGTTGTTGTATCCACAAAACCTGGGAACAGCTACTCGAGGCTGCAACATACTCAGCTTCGGTGGTTGAAGTGGAGACCGTTGTCTGCTTTTTACACTGCCAGGAAACAAACCGGTTTCCTAAAAATTGACATCCCGCTGTCGTTGATTTGAAGTTGATCTTGCATCCTCCATAATCTGAGTCTGAGTAGGCAGTAAGAACAAAAGTATCATCCTTGGGGTACCACAACCCGATGTCTGGATTTCCCCTCAAATACTGAAGAATTCTCTTAACTGCAGCTAGGTGAGTCACTCGTGGACTTGCTTGATACCTAGCACAAAGACAAACAGCAAACATAATATCAGGGCGAGAAGCCGTTAAATACATTAAAGAACCAATCATGGCATGATAGAGAGTAGGATCAACGGAATCCTCCAATTCATCCGGTGATAAATTGTGCCCTACTGGAAGAGGAGTTGAAGGGATTTTTCTGGCAGAAATCTTGAATCGGCTCAAGACGTCGTTCACATATTTAGTCTGGTGAATAAAAATTCCATGAGCAGACTGGTGAACCTGCAGCCCCAAAAAGAAATTCATCTCTCCCATCGAGCTCATCTCGAACTTTGTTTGCATAGACTTCTCGAACTCCTTACACAATGTGTCGTTTGTAGACCCAAAAATAATATCGTCAACATAAATCTGGACTAGAAGAAGATCGTCACCAACAGTTTTATGAAATAAAGTGCAGTCAACAGTTCCTCGTTTGAAGCCATTATCAGTCAGATGATCGGCGAGCGTGCCATACCAAGCTCTCGGGGCTTGATGTAGACCATACAGGGCCTTGTTTAATCGGTAAACACGGTCTGGATAATCAGGATCTTCAAAACCAGGTGGTTGTTGGACAAACACTTCTTCGTGTAATTCACCATTGAGAAAAGCACTTTTATCATCCATTTGATAAACCTTGATATTCTTATAAGCTGCATAAGCCAGGAAGATTCGAATCGACTCTAATCTTGCAACTGGAGCATATACCTCTGTGTAATCAATACCCTCTTGCTGATGAAAACCTTGTACCACTAGACGTGCTTTGTTTCTGACAATCACCCCTCGATCGTCCTTCTTACACTTAAATACCCACTTAGTCGGAATGGCTTTCTTGACTCTAGCAGGTTTGTCTATTAAATCCCAAACACCCAAACGTGCAAACTGCTGTAATTCTTCTTGCATAGCTTCTACCCAAGAAGGATCTTCAAGTGCCTTACGAGCTGTGAAATTAAAAACCCTTTTCTTTGGAGATGCATATCCCAAGAAATACCCTTCGATAGCTTTTTCTTCAAATTTACCCGAATCCTTCTTCAACATTGTACACGGACACCTAAATGGTTCCAGGTACTTTAAATTAGGTTTTCTATTATTTAAGATCTCGTAGCTTTTCTTCTTGAGTCGTTTCACTGTTAGAACTCGATTAAGCGTATAACAAGTTGTATTCACTGCCTCATTCCAAAATTGGACAGGAAGCTTTGAATCAGCGAGCATTGTGCGTGCAGCTTCAATCAGAGTTCTATTTTTCCTTTCAGCAACACCATTTTGTTGAGGTACATAAGGTGCACTATATTCTCAGTGAATTCCATTTTGAATACAAAAGAAATCCAATATAGTGTTTTTCAATTCAGTACCATTATCACTACGGATTCTCCTCACCTTTTGTTTATACAGTGATTCAATCTTAGTAATAAGATTTTGTACCAAAACCAGTGTTTGATCTTTTGAACTCATAAATAACACCCATGAATATCTTGAATAATCATCTGTCACTACAAGACAATACCAGTCTCCAGAAATACTCGCACGATTCACTGGACCAAACAAATCCATATGAAGTCGTTCAAGAGGAGTATCAATGGAATTCAATAACTTAGAGGGATGTGTCTTCTTCTTCTGCTTGCCCTTTTTGCATGCAACGCAGTGATCAGATAACTTAAAATTCCTTAACGGGACACCCTCAACTAAGTCATTTGCTATTAAATAATTCATCTTTCTGACATGTATGTGACCCATTCTACGATGCCATAGAATCGAGTCTTTCTCGGTTGCTTTCGAGACAAAACATGTTTCGATTGATGTGGATACCTTAGATCTCATATTTAAGACATAAATATCATTTGATCGTGGTGATCGCATAACAACCACGTCCTCGGGGATAACATAACCCGGTTTCAAGATAAGACATTCTTTGTCAGTAAATATCGTAGTGTATTTTTTATCACAAATCTGCGATACACTCAATAAATTATGATCAACCTTGTCGCAATAATTCACTTTCTCAAACGTAATGTGACCATTTGAAACTTCACCCTCTTGTGTGATCATGCCCACAGAATTCCCAGCAAACGCTACATAACCCCCTTGAATATTTCTTACGTTGGTTAATAGGTCGAGATTCCCAGTGATATGACGAGAACATCCGCTATCCATGATCCAGTTTTCTCCAGAAATGATCTTGGATGAACCCTACACACAAACAAAAGTGATTAGTTCAAAAAGGCAGCCCAGGCCTCAGTCTTGGGCACCTTTTGGTTTTCTCTTTGTTCATTAACTTTAACAGATTTCAATTGTTGTTCAGCCACTTGTGAATAAGTTACCGGCTTCCTAGACTTTCGTCTTAAGTAAGCTGCCTGAACAATGTTTGAATTCTTGTTTTGACATATAGGTTCAGTTGGAATGAATTTTGGTTTCACTTGACCGTGTGTCTCATTGACATGAAGAACCTTCCGAGGATTCACATCAGAGAACAAAATATGAGTATCATCAGCATACGACACAGGTCGTTTCAGGATCTCCTTGACCAATGGAATTATCTTAGATTTGTCCTTGATAAAAGGATGAAGATTCTGATAGTTCTGCTTGTTGGGCTTTAAACAAGTTTATCAAAGTCAAGTTAACCATATTTAACTAGAAAAACGCAACGGAAGCTTAGATTTTAAATCTAGTTATGAACATACCATTATGTTAATAATCAAAACCCAATGAACAAGGATCAAAATTACAAGAACAATATGCTCACAAAATGTAAATGTACCTTCTTCTACCTTTAGAAGAATAAGTAAGATATTGAAGATGATGGTGGATGAATGGCAAGCCTCCAAAGAAGAAGACCTCAAGATAGTGATACCCCAAGCTATTTGTGACAACACCAACTTGATTGCTAGGATTTATGAACACTTAAACAAGCTCACAAGCTCTCCCAAAACTCCTTGGTTTGGCCGTGAACTTGAGAGAGAGTTAGAGGAGTTTCTTGATTCAAAATTTTGAATAATAATCTACACACTCAAGACACCAAAATGCATGTAATCTTATTGGGGATGTAAAAGGTTCCCATCACATGGAGACAAGGCATAAAAGGACAAAAACTTCCACCCACATGGGGTGGCCGTTTTTTTTTGATATTATTATTATTATTTTTTTTTTTTTTTTTTTTTTGCTTTTGTTTTAACCATTAAAACATCTCCAATTTATTTTATAAAACTCATTTCATAAAATGCACATACATTTATATAATTATTTAACCAATTAAATAATTAATTTATATAAACAAATTATCCACATAATTTATTTAAATCCTCAAGTGTGTTTGTTTAGAAATCCAATTTTCTAAACAAGTAGTGTTCGGTATTCATTTAAATGATCAAATCACTAAAAGAATACATTTGGTGTCGTCTAGCTTGTTATTGGGTATGACCCGACTTGGATCAAACACAGTTAGCCACATTAGTATAAGTATGTGTCTCGGGCATACGTAATTCCAACAATCTCCCACTTGCACGAGATACATAGAAAATTAATGCAAGTGGTGAATACCGCCTAACAACAGTTCACCACCCCTAATGTGTTTGACGAAGTGCCATTCAATAACATCATCCCTTCAAGTCCCTTACTTGATATGATTTAGGTGAATCTATCATTATATCCCTTTGTTACTAGATGTCATGTTGGATCTAAGAGACATAGGTGATCATTCTCTTTACAATTCAACTTTATCAGGCCTTAGACATCTAAACTCTCAACACATAAGAGGAACAAATTCCGTCTTGACTGTATACGCCTCTCACTATCACTTTATACCCCACCCGAGCTCATCCTTATGTACCATCTTTTACGAATAGCGAAGGGGAGAGTCAAAGTGTAATACTCGGTGAAAATCAAGACCCAATATACATCTCAGGTCTTAGGATAATATGAAATTCTCCTTTACTCAAGGTTACTAATGATCAAGTCAATCGACTCCATGTAGTAATATTGAGAGCGGGTCAGTCCAATATTTGTATCCCACAAATATCTATGAACTTTGGCAGCAATCCTATGCTCCATATTCATTCCTTATGAATATCTACCAATCCTAGTTCATAATAGTCTTGCTTCATATTTGTTCCCACAAATGTGATCGACTACGGACTTTTAGAATAAGATTACTTATTCATGGATTAAACATGCAAAATTTAGAATTTAACTCAAGATTCCATAATCATATAAAAGAGTTAAATTACAAAAGTCTTTTAAACTTTAATACAAAATAGATCAAATCCAATTACTAGAATATCGAAGTCCTAAGCCACTCGTATGACGCTCATGTTTCGGTCTTTCTAGGAGCTTCGTGAATGGATCCGCAAGATTTTGATCAGTTCCAACTTTGCGAATACATATCTTTCCTTTTTCAACTTCATCCCTTATGTAGTTGAATCTCCGCTCTATGTGCCTTGTCTTTTGGTGCGAACGAGGTTCCTTGATTTGAGCAATCGCACCCTCGTTGTCACAAAAGATTTCTAGGGGGTCTTGAATGGAAGAGACCACCCCTAGATCAGTTATGAATTTCTTCAACCATGCAGCTTCCTGAGCTGCTAATGAAGCGGCGATGTATTCTGATTCTGTAGTGGACAATGCTACCACTTCCTGTTTTGAGCTCTTCCAAGAGACAGCTCCTCCATTAAGAGTGAACACATACCCAGACTGTGATCGAGAATCATCTCGATCAGTTTGGAAGCTCGCATCCGTGTAACCTTTTATAGCGAGTTCCTCCTCACCAGATCCATATATCAGAAACATATCCTTAGTTCTCCTAAGGTATTTCAATATGCTCTTAACAGCCATCCAATGACTGTTTCCTGGATTCTGTTGGTATCTGCTTGTCATGCTCAAAGCGCATGACACATCCGGTCTAGTACATATCATCGCATACATGATGGATCCTATAGCAGAAGCATATGGGATTTGTTTCATCATCTCTTGCTCATCCTTTGAGCTTGGACATTGATCTGAACTCAATATGGTCCCTCTTTGAATAGGTACAAAACCTTTCTTGGAGTTTTCCATCTTGAACCTTTTCAAGATCTTATCAATGTATGTACTTTGGTTCAAACCTATCAAGCGCCTTGACCTATCCCTATAGATCTTTATTCCCAAAATATAGGCAGCTTCACCAAGATCCTTGATGGAAAATCTACTTCCAAGCCAAGCCTTAACGCTTTCCATGGTTGGAATGTCATTTCCAAATAGTAGAATGTCATCGACATACAATACTAAGAAGGTAATTATACTCCCACTAGCCTTTTTATACACACAAGCCTCATCAGCGTTCTTGATGAATCCAAAATTTTTGATTTCTTCATCAAAACGATGATTCCAAGTTCTAGATGCTTGTTTCAATCCATAGATTGATTTCTTTAACTTGCATACTTTATTAGGATGTTTTGGATCGACAAAACCTTCAGGCTGAACCATATAGACATCTTCCTCAAGATATCCATTTAGGAAAGCGGTCTTGACATCCATTTGCCAAATTTCATAATCATAATGTGCAGCTATGGCAAATAATATCCTAATAGACTTAAGCATTGCCACAGGCGAAAAAGTTTCATCATAATCAACCCCTTGAGTTTGAGTGAAACCCTTAGCTACAAGTCTTGCTTTATAAGTATCCAAGTTTCCATGCATATCAGTTTTTCTTTTGAAAACCCACTTACTTCCAACAGCTTTGGTGTTAAGTGGTGGTTCAACCAATTCCCAAACTTGGTTGTCATACATGGATTGCATCTCAACGTTCATGGCTTCAAGCCATTTGTCACAATCATTCTTGGACATTGCATCACGGTATGTGGTTGGTTCATCCGAATCTACCACGTAGCAACCTTCTACAAAAAATCCATATCTTTCGGGTGGATTGCTAACTCTACCAGATTTGCGAACGTTTTGTGTGTTTTGATCAACCACTTGATCACTTTCAACAACCTCTTGTTGAGTGCTAGTATCAACCAATTGTGTATCATCTTGTGATTCTTGATCCTCATCAAATTTCACTGTTCTACTATTAGTTCCTTCCTCAAGGAACTTAGTTTCCAAGAACTTACCCTTTCGAGCAATAATGACATTTTGCTCACTAGGATCGTAAAAGTAATATCCTAAATCATCTTTAGGATAACCTATAAAGATACACTTAGTGGATCGGACTTCTAATTTGTTTGGGGTGTATTGCTTTACATAAGCTTCACAACCCCAAACTCTTAAGAATGATAGCGATGGAGCCTTTCCATGCCATACTTCAAAAGGTGTCTTCTCCACTTTCTTGGTTGGAGCCATATTCAATATGCGAACAGCGGAAAGTAAAGCATAGCCCCAAAATGATAGAGGTAAAGTGCTTCTAGCCATCATCGATCGAACCATATCTAATAGGGTACGATTTCTCCTTTCAGACACACCATTATGTTGTGGTGTTCCAGGTGGAGTAAGTTGTGAAATAATTCCACAACTCTTAAGATGATCTTGTAAATCACCACTTAGGTATTCACCTCCTCTATCACTACGAAGTACTTTGATTGTGGTCTTGAGTTGTCTTTCTACTTCAGTTTTGAAGTCTTTGAACATTTCAAAAGCTTCATCTTTGTGTTTCATTAAGTACACATAACCATATCGACTATAATCGTCAATAAAGGTAATGAAGTATCTTTCACCATTCCTAGTCATTGGTCTAAAAGGACCACATACATCCGAATGTATGATACCCAATAATTCTTTTGACCTTTCAAAAGTTTTATTAAAGGGTTGCTTTGTCATTTTGCCTTGTAAACAAGATTCACATACATCAAATGAATCATATTCATTTGTTTCTAGAATACCACTCTTGCGAAGAGTTTGCATGCGATTCTTGCTTATATGTCCAAGGCGACAATGCCAAAGATAGGAATCACCCAAGTCCTTCTTGAGTTTCTTGGTGTTGACATTATATATTGAACTACTATGTGACATACCACTTTGATCTATTTCATATATACCATTCATGGGTATAGCTTTAAAATAAAATATGCCATTCATCAAAACATGAATATCATAATCCATAAATTTAAAATCAAAGCCACATTGTTTTAAAAGGGACACGGAAATAATGTTTCTCCTTAACTTAGGAGCATACAAAACATTTTTCAAAATTACTTCCAAACCACTTGGAAGCTTTAACATGTAGTCTCCTTGAGCTTGGACTTCAACTCTTGCTCCATTGCCCATAAAGAGACTAATGTCCCCTTTGTTGAGTTGCTTACTTCTTTTGAACCCCTGCAACAAATTGCAAATGTGAGTTCCACATCCGGTATCAAGTACCCATGTATTTGAAGAAATAACATTTAGTTCAACATATATAGTAAAGATAATACCTGAGGTATGCTCCGCATCCCTCTTATCTTTTAACGCTTTGAGATAGGTCGGACAATTTCTTTTCCAATGACCTATCTCTCCACACTCAAAGCATGGATCTTGCGTCGCAACCTTTTGCTTCTTTTCCTTCGGTTTGTAGGGCGTGATGGCTTTCCTCTTTCCCTTTCCTTGGACGTGGCCCTTGCCCTTAGCAACACTTGCTTTGGGTTTGGAGTTATGTCCCCTTTTCCCTTCATCGATTGTTAGAACGGGTAAAACCTTTTTACCCATTCCCGCTTCGGCCGTTCTTAGCATTGCGTGAAGCTCACCAATGCTTTTGTCCCATCCATTCATGTTATAATTCATGACAAAGGTTTCAAACCTTTTCGTCAATGAGTTGAGGATCAAATCCGTAGCCAACTCATTAGACACGGGACAATTCAACCTACGAAGCTTTTCGATGTAGCTTTTCATCTTTAGGACATAAGATGAGACGCTTTGGGTTTCCTCCATACGACATGCATGAAACGCTCGAACCGTTTCGAAACGTTCCGCTCTAGCTTGTTGAAGGAACATTTCCTTCAATTGAGTTATCATGTCGTATGCCCCATGATGCTCGAAATCCTTTTGAATTTCGGGAATCATAGTCGCTAACATGAGGCAAGAGGCTTGCACCGAATCTTTGGTGTAGTTGACCCAATCGTTATAAGCCTCCTCATCTTCCACGTTAGGCTCGTCGGGAATGGGATCGTCTAAGACATATGATATCTCTTCTTGCTTGAGAACTATTCTCAAGTTGCGATACCAATCCATAAAGTTATTATGGTTTAGACGATCCTTTTCAAGGATGGTTCTTAAGGATAGGTTACGGGTGTTATGGGTAGAGGTGTTTGCATTGTTAGCGGCCATCTACAAAATTTAACAAAGTTCTATTTTAGTATTATAAATAATTTAATTATTAATACCCTTTTATTCCAAATTTTAAAATAATAATTAAATTCTAGAAACCAACGATAAATCAAATTTCGGTTAGGTGACCTTTATCCCGTTATTTGATTTAACAAGGTAGTCAACCTTGACAATTGCAACCTTTTGCAACTTCTAGAGGTATGGGACCATTCGAAATCCTTATTTCGTGTTGGCATGTTTATCCCATCAACACCATTAGATCCCCATGCTTAGGTGACCTTTATCACATGGTTTCCAATTCAAGTCGTCCTACTTGTATAAACATGTAAGATTAACATACAAGTGGTTAGGTGACCTTTATCCCACAAATATGTTAATATTACCCTAAGTATATTAGTTTGCTCAAAATGGTTAGGTGACCTTTATCCCATTTAAAGTTCCCTAATACGTTAAGTGTCATACAAAAGGATGGTGTAAGACTTGTTTCCTTGGTTATTATGAAAAAGGGATTTTAAGTTTTCCAATATTCTAGTTTGAAAAACATTATGCCATATCCTAACATGCATTTAGTAATATGGCGATTTTGAAAACCAATTTTCAAGGTTCAAGTTATAATAAAACCAATTTTATTATATGTGAGTAATCGCTTAGTTTTAATAAACCCATTTTATTAACTAATTGACGCGATATTACCAAATATATATAGAACCCGTTTTATGCTAGTTGTCGTTCCTATGTGACGGTTTGGATATCCTAATATCTATCAACCACACATTACATAAAGTAAAACAAACAACCAAGCATACATGCAAAATATAGTCATAACCGAGAACCGCTAAGTTTGACCATACTTGTTAGCCGAAACAAGTATAGGTCATAAGTCTCACCTAAGGGACAAAACATGACACAAGGATGGAATGTTGACTCCCACTTGATCTTGCATCCAAATGCTTCAAGTATCCTTTCCAAGTTGTTGTGTTCTTGTTGGGCTTGTAAATGGGCTCCAAACTTCCAAAAGTCTTCTTGGGCCCAAGAGTGAAATTTATGGGCCTAATGGGCTTGAATCCCATGATGGGCCGGTGAGGCCCAACAAGCCCAAAATTTGGTCCAAGGCCCAAATCCACCAATTCTTGCATCTTCAATTTTTACAAAATGTATCCTAATACATATTTTTCTAAAACAAAGAAAATGCAACTAATCTATTTATTACATACCAACTTATGAATAAATAAATTACACAAGCCTAAAATATGAATTATTACAACCATATTGAATAATAAATATAACCAACATACACATAACAACAATCAACACATCCAAGGTCTCGGTTTCGGTTATGACACATCCAAACATACCAAATGTTCTAAGCATGCAACCTAAGCAACCATTGCCCAAAAACATCAAAGGAATCGGCCCCCCCCCCCCCCCAAGAGGCTACGGCCCAAACCCCCCCCCCCCCCAAAATTTTACAATTTTCAACATGCAAATGTTAATAATGGTTTCCTAAGATCTTTCCATGCATGTCAAGATCTTACAAAACCATGGGGGTTAAATCCACCAAAATTTCGGACCCCTTTTTCACCCATGAAAAACCCGAAATCTATGAACATGTAAGAAGCATAAGTCCTTGTAACCGGCTCTTGATGCCATTGTTGGGCTTTAAACAAGTTTATCAAAGTCAAGTTAACCATATTTAACTAGAAAAACGCAACGGAAGCTTAGATTTTAAATCTAGTTATGAACATACCATTATGTTAATAATCAAAACCCAATGAACAAGGATCAAAATTACAAGAACAATATGCTCACAAAATGTAAATGTACCTTCTTCTACCTTTAGAAGAATAAGTAAGATATTGAAGATGATGGTGGATGAATGGCAAGCCTCCAAAGAAGAAGACCTCAAGATAGTGATACCCCAAGCTATTTGTGACAACACCAACTTGATTGCTAGGATTTATGAACACTTAAACAAGCTCACAAGCTCTCCCAAAACTCCTTGGTTTGGCCGTGAACTTGAGAGAGAGTTAGAGGAGTTTCTTGATTCAAAATTTTGAATAATAATCTACACACTCAAGACACCAAAATGCATGTAATCTTATTGGGGATGTAAAAGGTTCCCATCACATGGAGACAAGGCATAAAAGGACAAAAACTTCCACCCACATGGGGTGGCCGTTTTTTTTTGATATTATTATTATTATTTTTTTTTTTTTTTTTTTTTGCTTTTGTTTTAACCATTAAAACATCTCCAATTTATTTTATAAAACTCATTTCATAAAATGCACATACATTTATATAATTATTTAACCAATTAAATAATTAATTTATATAAACAAATTATCCACATAATTTATTTAAATCCTCAAGTGTGTTTGTTTAGAAATCCAATTTTCTAAACAAGTAGTGTTCGGTATTCATTTAAATGATCAAATCACTAAAAGAATACATTTGGTGTCGTCTAGCTTGTTATTGGGTATGACCCGACTTGGATCAAACACAGTTAGCCACATTAGTATAAGTATGTGTCTCGGGCATACGTAATTCCAACACTGCTGACTACAATTCCTCACAACATGACCTTGTTGACTGCATCAAAAACAAGTTCGCATGTCTACATGATGATGTTTAGAAGTAATTGGAATAAATGATGCAGATGGTTGATGATGACTCATATTTTTAGTCATGCTCTTAGCAAACTCATCAGATAATTCAGATTTCTTCTTTAAATAAAAATCTAAATTAGAACAGTTCGAAAAGCCTTTTAGTGTATCTGTCCCAGTTGACTTCACAAAGTTAATCTTCTTAGCTTGTTTTAAAAATTGTTTTGCCTTAGTCAATGGATCAGATTGAACTGATGTTTTTGTTTGAGCATACACACGTTCAAGTTCTTGAATTTTTGAAGTTTCATTGACAAAAACACTCTCAATAAGTTCAGGTTTGATAATACTTATTGGAATATCTTTTTCAGTGAACATCGTATCCATTCCCTTTAACTTAAAAACTCTAGACGATGAAGACTTAGAACTCAGAGGATTAATGAAATGCATTAAGTCCTCGTCAGAAATCTTTGGTTTAACTGACTTCTTTTTCCTCACTGGTTTGGTTTTCACAGTTTCTTTCTTGTTCATTTAAGATTTGAATGAACCATATACAGCTTTCTCAAATTCTTGAGGTTCGCAAAGAATATGATTAGAACTAGGAATGTTCTTATTCTTGTGTATTATCTCAGGTTCAAACACATCTTCAATAATCACTTTATCAACATTTTCAACAAAGACCTTTTTATTTTCCACATGAGGTTTTTGAGGAACAACTTGGGGTTTGATAATTTCAGGTTTAACCAATTTAGGTTTTTCAGAAATCACAGATTCTTTTTGAATCAAATTCTCTTCTTTTCTTGCAAAAGGATTAATTTTATAATCATTATGAAAAGGTGGTGGAATTTCAACAAAACCAATACCTTTCTTAGAATCTTTTTGTTTTCCAGATACTTCAATAATTTCATTCAACAGAAAAGATGAATTCCTAAATTTTCCCAATTTGTTCTTCAATTCAAGAACCTCATTCTCAAGCTCAGTTATCTTAGAACGATGTTTCAAAATTTCCTGAAACTTTTGGTCATTAATGGTCATTTTCACAGATAACTCGGCTTTGAGATCATGGTTACTTGTCGACAATGCTTCAATCTTTTCTCGAGATCTCCTTTGAGATTCAAGAGATTGTCGATAAGTATCCTTAAGAGAAGCAATTTCTCTTATAAGATTATCATTTTGATTTTTCAATGCTTCTAACTTAGATTTGTTAGATTCACAGTCAACACATGATGCTTTAACAAATGAAGTAGCAGAAATAGAGTTACTAACCTCATTGATCTTGGCCATGCAAGAAAACATTGATTCAGAAGGCTTGTCGCAAGAGTCGTCAGAATCAGATCCAGAATCATTATCGGAAAACATCTCACTACCAGTAGCATCTTGACAATCTTTATATAACCCAAACATAGCCAACTTTGCTTGAACATCATTGCATAGTAACCGTTGTGACCAATCAGTTCCATCTTCTAACATTGCTTGTGTTGTAGAAGAAGATGGTTTCTTTTCAGCATCACTTCATCATGGTGTAGAAGCATTTTGACTTTGACCACGAGGTCCAGTGTATTCTTTCCTTGGTTTGTCACATTCCTTCGCGAAATGCCCAAATTCTTGACAATTATAACACTTTACTTTTAATTTGTCAAAACCCAACTTTTTGTTTAAAGCTGGAAGATCTTTTCCAGTTCGCTGCATGAATTTTTTAACTTTACGAACGATCATAGCCATGTTCCATTTCAAATCCATGATTTCTAGATCATCTGGATCTATCTGATCATAGTCCTCATCTGTTAAATCACTTGTGGCAATTTTACTACTCACTAAGTTTTCATATGAAGACATAAAAGCCATCAGAAAAGCAAAGTTTTGCTCAGCTTCCTTCATATTAACACTAGGTGGTGTAGCAAATGGATTGGTATTAGTTGAATTTTCAGAACCTCCCGAATTACCAGCAGAGTAAAAACAAACTTTTGGATCATTAAACATAGTTGATTCTTTATCACTTGCCGCATGAGTAAGAAAAGCAGTGATTGGGGAGATTGTTGAACTAAGAGGCATACTTCCACCATAGAAAGCTGGATCTTGATTTTCTTTGGAGGATTTTTAACACTTAAGATCATATTCTCTAGCTTCGATCTTTTGTAGAAATTCAAGTGCCGTCAAGTCTTCATTCAGAAAATAATCTTTCTCTTTCAAAACCATTAGAAATGTTGAGTAGGAACTTGGAAGCACACTTTTAATAGTGTCAATTTTATCTCTTTCAGAAATTTCCATTTTCATCTTGTCCATTTCAGCAATTAAATGACTAAATCTTGTAGTCATCTCTTCAACTGTTTCTCCTTTCAATAAATTAAAGTTTCGAAACTGAAACTTGAGCATCACTTTCTTACTCTTAGCTGTGTTTCCCATGCTTCTCATACGCAGATGTTGAAATAAAGACGCACATCTCTTGATACTACCAACTTGATGAAAGATATTTTCTGGTAATGCCATAGTCAAAGTAGAATATGCTTTTATCTCGATTTCTAAAGCTTTCTTCTCTTCTTGTGAGTATTGAGAAATAGCTTTAGGAGTATATCCAATAGTATCATCACCAATCATTGGTGCAACATAAACTTCATCAAGACAATATGAGCAGTCAGGATGAACAGATCCCAAATGTGCACGAAACCGAGGTTCCCACTTGGCAAAGTCACTGAACTTCATCAATCTTGGACATTTAGAATGTGAACCTATCTCGGTATCAAGTTGCAACATCTGTTGCATCAACATGTTTTGAGATGCTAATGCATACATACCAGCCATTTTTTGAAAATTTAAGAATATAACGAATCAAAGAGTAAAATAGCTTAACGAATCAATGAACAGTTATAGCAAACTATGAACAGTTATAGCGAACTATGAACAGTTATAGCGAATCAACTCTTAACGAAGTTAAGACTGATCAACAACGAAGTACCTTAACGAATGAGATGAGTGTTTTAGCGAATCAAAAGTCAACCTAACGAGTCAACTTAACGAATCACAAATAAAGTTAATGAATCAACCAAATGGCGAAACAGATAACGAATGAGATGAAGATTTAGCGAATCACAAGTCAACTTAACGAATCACAAGCCAACTTAACGAATCACAAGTCAACTTAACGAATTGACCAAACGAATCACAAAGAATTAGTTTAGCGAAGTACAAAGTAGTTTAACGAAGCACAAAGATAATCAGTAACGAAACACTAAGAAATGCTTAGCGAATTAATATAACGAATCAGCTACAGTTGATTAGCGAATCACACTATAGCGAATCAGGTTGTTACAACCGTTTGTAACAAACTCTGACACCTTATGCCAAGTGGCAAAGGTTGTTATGACACAAATCCCAAGTAGAACACGTGTCACACGAATCGGTTAATCTAGTTAACGAACTAGATAACACGAACCAATAACTCACATGAATTGATTAACGAACTAGGTAGCGAAGTAACACTGTTGATAACGAATCACCAAGAAACATATAGCGAATCAACAGGAAGAAGATAACGAATTACATTCATCTTCAAATCTTCAAAACTTCAAACGATTTTTCCAGAAATTTTGAAGATCAAACCCAGAAACTCAACAATACCAGATTTGTAATACAACCTCGTTACTCAACCAAAATGTACAAATAACCTACCAATCTACTCGTAAATCAAATCCAAATCCAATACTCATAATCTCGTAACCAATTAACTCCTTAAACCAAATCAATTTGACCAACAACACACCCCTGTTACGGACTTCAACCAAATCCAAATCCAAAACACACAAATCCAATCCACACCTCAATTCCTTTAATCCACACCTATCCAATACCTTAACCAACACAACCTCAATCCAAATTATCCATAATTCAATCAATTCAAATCAAAATTAATTCAAAACCAAACAAAACCGAAAAACTTAATAAACATAACAATTAAAACACCAAATCAAGTCTAAAGAACACCAACGGCTCTGATACCACTTGTTGGATCCCGGATTAACAGTCGATAACAATAAACAGATCTCAGATCTGTGAATATCCAATTACCACTATTAAAGATCTAGCTCATAATTAACCTTGATTTAATGTTATGTATGTGTATATATTATCAATAGATTAAACTAATGATGTTAAGGTGAAGCTTGAGAGAGAGCAATTACTCAAAATTCCTTTTGAAAAACTTTTCTCCAAAAACTTACATTAAAGTGAACAGTAGTTCACTATATATAGAAGGCGACCTGGTTCGCTAACATCCCCTAGCGAACCAGCTTCCCCTTCGTTACATAATTTAACATAGCGAACCACCCCTTGATTCGTTAACATCCCCTAACAAATCAAGAGGGAATACATTATAATGTCTTAGTTCGCTAACATCCCTAGCGAACTAGACTTAACTTTAACGAACTAGTCTTAGTTCGCTAACATCCCTAGCGAACTAGACTTAACCTTAACGACCTAGTTAATAATAAACATTAAATATTACATTAATTAATAAATAAAACATTAACGATAAATATAAAGACTCTAGACGCAAAACCGTGCACTAACAAGTGTCCGGAGAACTTAGTGTCCGGCGAACATAGAGTCCGGAAAACTTAGTGTTCAGCGAACATAGCGTCCGGCGAACTTAGCGTTCAGTGAACATAGTGTCCGGGGAACTTAGCGTTCAGCGAACATAGTGTCCGGGGAACTTAGCGTTCAGAGAACATAGTGTCCGGCGAACTTAGCGTTCAGCAAACATAGTGTCCGGCTAACTTAGTGTTCAGCGAACATAGTGTCCGGCGAACTTAAGCTTGCTGTATTGAGCTGCCTCAGCCAGGGTTCGTTTTATCAATCAAATCACGCATTTCGTGCCCCAAATTCGCTTATTATAGTCCGGCCTTAGTCCCACCCGTTTCCTAGACTGATTGCGGACCAATCTTGACCCGAACGAATCATAAAGCTTGGTTTTTTAAGCTAAAACGTTCCAACTAGGTTTAACGGTTCATTTAATCGAGCCGTTTTCATTTCCGGGTTCGTTACTCTCATGTTTATTATCAAGTTTACAACTTTATGTCTCGTTCATACCCGATCTATTCTAGGCTCAAGTTTCAAGGCTAAACGTTTATAAAAATGTGAACTTTAAGATCAAGAACATACCTTTACGTGTTCGTTTGGTCTCAAGTCCCTCTCGTCTCTCTCTCGGCCGTATATATGGTGTAGGTATATGCGTGTTTTTGAGTGTGTAGAGAAATATGGAAGATGGAATGAGAATTAGGGTTTTAGGATGGTTTAATGGGGTATTTATATCCCTTAAAGCCCATGCACCTAAAGCCCATTACCCTTTAATCCATCTTAATTAATCCAATTCCATGACATTTTCTTTATTTAATATCAATTAAATATTAACACACGAAAATTAAGCGCGACTTTCTTTATTTAATATTAGAATATTTTAGGATGTTACAAGTTTTCCCTCCTTAAAGAGGTATCGTCCCCGAAACCTAACTATTACTTAAACAAACTAGGGTAGAACTTGCGCATCTCATCCTCAGCTTCCCAAGTAGCATCTGATTCCTTGCGGTGTTTCCATATCACTTTTACCAGGGGTATAACCTTGTGGCGAAGCTGCTTCTCCTTGAGATCAACAATCTTTATCTTTTGCTCAATGTAGTTCAACTGTTCATCAACCTCGATGTCCATCAATGGCATGTGGGACATGTCATCGGTTAGACATTTCCTCATATGAGAAACATGGAAGGTTGAATGAATTCCCTCTAACTCGTCGGGTAAATCCAGCTTATAAGCTTCTTCACCCACACGATCTAAAATCTTAAACGGTCCAATATACCTCGGACTCAACTTTCCTCTCTTCCTAAAGCGGATAATCCCTTTCCAAGGCGAGACCTTGAGCATCACATTGTCACCAACATTAAACTCAATCGGTCGTCGCCGCTTATCAGCATATGACTTCTGTGTGTCTTGAGCAGCTTTCATTCTTGCTTTAGTCTGATCGAACTTTGAAGACGTTTCTTGGAAAACCTCTAAGATTCCCATCTCTTTTTTACCAATCTCTCCCCAACATACCGGAGTTCTATAGCGTCTTCCATATAACATCTTGAATGGTGGCATACCAATACTTGAATGGTAACTATTGTTGTAGGGGAACTCTGCTAGGTGCAGATGATCATCCCAACTTCCACCAAAGTCTAAAACACAAGCACGTAGCATATCCTCAAGGGTTTGAATCGTCCTTTTAGACTGTCCATCTGTTTGAGGATGATATGCCGTACTGATGTTCAATCTCGTTCCCATAGCTTCATGGAACTTCTTTCAAAACCTCGAAGTAAAACAAGTATCTCTATCAGACACGATCGACAGTGGCACTCCATGCTTAGATACAATCTCTTTGACGAACAAGCTTGCTAACGTTTCTGACGAGATAGTCTCTCGTATAGGCAGAAAGTGAGCACTATTGGTCAAACGGTCCACAATCACCCAGATGGTATCATGATGCTAAGCTGTACGAGGTAGCTTAGTTATGAAATCCATGGTGATGTGTTCCCATTTCCATTCAGGTATCTCAAGCGGTTGCATTTTCCCATAAGGCTTCTGGTGCTCTGCTTTGACTTGCAAGCAAGTTAAGCACTTACTGACATAATCTAATACATCATTCTTCCTACTCGGCCACCAATAATCTCTTTTCAAATCTTGGTACATCTTAGTAGCTCCTGGATGAATCGAATATCTTGACTTATGAGCTTCGTCTAATATTCGACCTCTGAGATATCCATGGTGTGGAATCCACCTACGGTCAAACCTAGTCTTAACACCATGCGTGTTTTCCACCAACTCGTCTTGCTGACCGAACATTCTTTCTTTCTTCACTATCCCTTCATCTGCCAGCACCTATAATTGCACTTTGATGATTTCTTCAAATAGACTTGAGTTCATAATCAACTGGTATGACTTCACTGTTGCAATGACTTCCTCATTCTTACGGCTTAGCGCGTCGGCGACCACATTAGCTTTACTAGGATAGTACTTAATGTCGCAGTCGTAATGCTTTATCAACTCCAACCATCTTCTCTGTCTTATGTTCAGTTCTTTCTGCTCGAAGAAGTACTTTAAACTTTTATGATCTGTGTAAATGGTACACTTAGTACCGTACAGATAATGTGTCCATATATTAAGAGTGTGCACTACTGCTGCTAGCTCCAAATCATGCGTCGGATAAGTACTCTCATGGACTTTCAACTGTCTAGATGCGTAGGCTATTACTTTTCCTCATTGCATCAACACGCAACCTAACCCACGATGCGAAGCATCAGTACAAACAACCAAATCCTTGTCACCATCGGGTAAAGCAAGGACTGGAGCTTGCGTGAGTCTCTTCTTTAACTCCTGAAAAGCCTCTTCTTGAAACTTACTCCAACTGAATACTATCGACTTTCGGGTCATACCGGTCAACGGTGCGGCTATCTTGGAGAAACCTTCGTTGAATCTCCTATAGTAGCCAGCTAACCCAGAAGCTTCATATATCAGTCGGGTTCTGTGGAGTCTTCCAATTGGTTATCGCCTCGATCTTAGCTGGGTCCACGGTAATCCCTTCAGGATTAATCACATGACCTAAGAATTGCACTTCTCGTAGCCAGAACGCGCTTTTCGAAAACTTAGCGTACAACTTTTCTTTCTTCAGAACTTCCAACACTTCTCTGAGGTGCTCGGCATGGTCAAACTCACTTCTTGAGTAAATCAATACGTCGTCAATGAAAACGATAACTGACTTATCCAACATCGGCCAACACACCCTAATCATCATGTCCATAAATGTTGCGGGAGCATTCGTCAGACCGAATGACATCATGAGGAACTTGTAGTGTCCATACCGCGTCCGAAACGCTATTTTAGGGTTGTCTGCCTCTTTCATCTTCAGCTGATGATAGCCTGATCTGAGATCTATTCGTGAGAACCAACTTGAACCTTGCAGTTGGTCAAACAGATCGTCAATCCTTGGCAGAGGATATATATTCTTTACCGTAAGTTTGTTCAACTCGCGGTAGTCTATGCACATTCTCATACTTCCATCCTTCTTCTTCACAAACAACACTGGTGCGCCCAAAGTGGAAACACTTGGTCTTATGAAACCTTTATCGAGGAGTTCCTGCAGTTGGTACATCAATTCTTTCATCTCAGAAGGCGCTAGACGGTAAGTGCTTTCGTGACGGGCTAGGCTCCTGGTATTAAATCTATTTGGAATTCTATCTCCCGTTCCAGTGGCAGCCCTGGAAGATCCTCACGGAATACTTCTAGGTAGTCGCACACGATAGGAACATCTTTCATTTTTTTCGTCTCGGCCGTAGCGTTGACAACATACGCCAGGTAGGCACCGCACCCTCGCCTTAACAAACCTTCGGCTTTATCATTGAAATGACGTTAAACCCCGAACTTTCTTTATCACCATAAACCGTCACCGCGCTACTGTTCAATGACTTCAGCTTTATTATCCTACTCTTACATACTATATGAGCTTCGTATTCAGACAACCAATCCATCCCCAACACTACATCGAACCCTCCTAAGGTAACATACAAAGTAACAGGGAACTCATGTCCCTCTAACTCTATCTTACAATCCTTAACCATTTTCATTATTTTCACCGAGGTGTCACTAGCGTTTTATACTATGAAGATTTCAGACACTCGGCAACTTTTCATTCTTGCTAGTTTACTAAACGTCGTAGCTACAAAACTTCTATTCGCACCCGAATCAAATAATACTGAAGCAGAAATACCGTTTACTAAGAACGTACCCGTCACAACATCAGGAATCTGTAAAGCTTGTTCCTGGGTCATCATGTAGGCTCTAGTTCTCGGCCTCGCTTGATCAGCATCTTTCTTCTCACTCCCTCCAGCTTCACCACTCGTACAAGTCCTCGCCAAGTGACAT